>NC_064622.1:36932706-37235736 GCF_023898315.1 Schistocerca nitens
CACGCCGATAAATGCCAAACGACGCCTAGCTTGGTTAAAGGAGCATAAACATTGGACAATTGAACAGTGGAGAAACGTTGTGTGGAGGGATGCATCACGGTACACGATGTGGGAATCCGATGGCAGGTTGTGGGTATGGCGAATGCCCGGTGAACGTCATCTGCCAGCGTGTGTAGTGCCAATAGTAAAATTCGGAGGCAGTGGTGTTATGGTGTGGTCATTTTTTTCATGGAGGGATCCTGCACCCCTTGTTTTGCGTGGCACTACCACAGTACAGGCCAACATTGATTTTTCAAGCACCTCCTTGCTACCCACTGTTGCAGGGCAATTCGGTGATGGCTGTTGCATCTTTCAACACAGTCGAGCACCATTTCATAATGGATGGCCTGTGGCGAAGTGGTTACACGACAATAACATCCCTGTAATGAACTGGCCTGCACAGAGTCCTGACCTGAATCCTACAGAATACCTTTGGGATGTTTTGGAACGCCGACTTCATTCTGGGCCTCACCGACCGACATCAATGGCTCTTCTCAGTGCAGCACTGTCATTCCCCAAGAAACGTTCCAGCACCTGATTGAACGTATGACTGCGAGAGTGGAAGCTGTCGTCGAGGCTAAGGGGATGCCAACATGATATTGAATTCTAGCATTACCGATGGAGGGCGCCACGAACTTGGAAGTCATTTTCAGCCAGGTGTCCGGATACTTTGAATCACATAGTGTATGATTTCATATGTCATTGCTTCCAATCCTGACATCAAATAATAGTGGATTTAGATTATTTAATGAAATTTCTCTTCAGAAACGTAGTACTTGTTGAAACACGCAAAGTAATGTGGAGTGTCGATCTTTTTTTTATTTCGAGTAGTTTCAAACTGTGTGAAGGAAATTGCTTAAATGCTATATTAATGATTTATTTAATATTTACTGTGGCATGTCTTCTGAAGCAAGATTTGTGACATCTTCAAGATTGGATACTCTGCACCATATGTAATAACTCCTGAAGCAGTTCGTGAAATGCAGCATGAGAAAAGTGCAAAGAAAAGCTGGAGAATTTTGGAGTCCATGGTGGAATGAAATACACTCCTGGAAATTGAAATAAGAACACCGTGAATTCATTGTCCCAGGAAGGGGAAACTTTATTGACACATTCCTGGGGTCAGATACATCACATGATCACACTGACAGAACCACAGGCACATAGACAGGCAACAGAGCATGCACAATGTCGGCACTAGTACAGTGTATATCCACCTTTCGCAGCAATGCAGGCTGTTATTCTCCCATGGATACGATCGTAGAGATGCTGGATGTAGTCCTGTGGAACGGCTTGCCATGCCATTTCCACCTGGCGCCTCAGTTGGACCAGCGTTCGTGCTGGACGTGCAGACCGCGTGAGACGACGCTTCATCCAGTCCCAAACATGCTCAATGGGGGACAGATCCGGAGATCTTGCTGGCCAGGGTAGTTGACTTACACCTTCTAGAGCACGTTGGGTGGCACGGGATACATGCGGACGTGCATTGTCCTGTTGGAACAGCAAGTTCCCTTGCCGGTCTAGGAATGGTAGAACGATGGGTTCGATGACGGTTTGGATGTACCGTGCACTATTCAGTGTCCCCTCGACGATCACCAGTGGTGTACGGCCAGTGTAGGAGATCGCTCCCCACACCATGATGCCGGGTGTTGGCCCTGTGTGCCTCGGTCGTATGCAGTCCTGATTGTGGCGCTCACCTGCACGGCGCCAAACACGCATACGACCATCATTGGCACCAAGGCAGAAGCGACTCTCATCGCTGAAGACGACACGTCTCCATTCGTCCCTCCATTCACGCCTGTCGCGACACCACTGGAGGCGGGCTGCACGATGTTGGGGCGTGAGCGGAAGACGGCCTAACGGTGTGCGGGACCGTAGCCCAGCATCATGGAGACGGTTGCGAATGGTCCTCGCCGATACCCCAGGAGCAACAGTGTCCCTAATTTGCTGGGAAGTGGCGGTGCGGTCCCCTACGGCACTGCGTAGGATCCTACGGTCTTGGCGTGCATCCGTGCGTCGCTGCGGTCCGGTCCCAGCTCGACGGGCACGTGCACCTTCCGCCGACCACTGGCGACAACATCGATGTACTGTGGAGACCTCACGCCCCACGTGTTGAGCAATTCGGCGGTACGTCCACCCGGCCTCCCGCATGCCCACTATACGCCCTCGCTCAAAGTCCGTCAACTGCACATACGGTTCACGTCCACGCTGTCACGGCATGCTACCAGTGTTAAAGACTGCGATGGAGCTCCGTACGCCACGGCAAACTGGCTGACACTGACGGCGGCGGTGCACAAATGCTGCGCAGCTAGCGCCATTCGACGGCCAACACCGCGGTTCCTGGTGTGTCCGCTGTGCCGTGCGTGTGATCATTGCTTGTACAGCCCTCTCGCAGTGTCCGGAGCAAGTATGGTGGGTCTGACACACCGGTGTCAATGTGTTCTTTTTTCCATTTCCAGGAGTGTATCTCATGCTAGTTCCTACGTCATATGCAAAGCAAAGTTGAATTCTTTCTCTCTCTTTGTTTGTAACGGTTTTTTTAAGAGCGTATGTCGAGTCAGCGGGCTACTAGTTTTGTGGCATTGTGAATTTGTGTGTGTGAGATTGAGACTGTATTCGCCTTATTTGCCCTACATTACGATCACGTGACCGGAAATTAATTATTTACTAACTTCAGCAGTTTTTCTGGATCGATCCTCAGTCAGACATTTGCCTAGGAAGGAATTCGTGCACGTGTCGATATTCCGCAGGGTTTAACTGGGAACACTGTTTTATTTGAGGCTCCGTCCAACCACGTCCAAGGGCTCATACAGGCCTGGCATTGGGAGGTCACAGGAACAGAAATTGAGAGCACATGTTTCTACAGGATTTCTCAGGTGTCAAGTATGAAAGGTATGCCGCCGCCTAATGCTTTTGTTTGGGGATAAAGCGTGACATCCGGTCTGTTGTCAGTCATGGGGCCCACCCTGACATTAGCACATAGCGTGGCTGCTGACGACCGGATCACCGCATTGAGGGGTCTGCCGGTGCACCCCGACTCCTGGCAGTCTGCCCAGGTGGCGT
Source organism: Schistocerca nitens (assembly GCF_023898315.1). Taxonomy (NCBI): domain Eukaryota; kingdom Metazoa; phylum Arthropoda; class Insecta; order Orthoptera; family Acrididae; genus Schistocerca; species Schistocerca nitens. Next base: position 36,935,809 of record NC_064622.1, read on the forward strand.
TCTGTGTGAGCCAGTGGACGGCACATGCTTTACGATCGAAAGATTTTTAGTATTGTAATAATGTTTGACGACTATTTCATGACGCTATTCTAAACTCAAAGGAGTCCGTGTTTAGGAGCTTATTGTGGCACTATAAACATGGAAAGGCATTTTGTAATCTGTGATGAAAAAAATGGTTTCCCTTCATTAAGGCCGGGAGATGGGTAGAACATTCTTTCCTGAAAGCGAATTAGATTAGTGTACACTGACGGATTTATATAAGAAGACAAAACCAGGAAAGACGTAAGGCAAGTTCATTGTAATGACTGTAATTTGTTCATTAAAAGGAAATTAAAGAAGTTGAGAAATTTTAGGGCACTCTCACTTCGGATATGGTGTATTGCTGTATAATGTTCTTAGGGAAGAATATCTCTATTATTTGGTTGCTATACTGGATACAATTTGACTACATTCATACGCTGAAATGTTTGGCAGTAGTTAACGCTCTGGTCTGTGTGTTCTAGTGAAGGAATACCGTTAAGCATTACCTGCGTTCAAAGGAAGCTGATTTAAACGACTGCAGTAAAAGCGTACAGCGGTTGAGGGCCGAGGCTAGCGTTTCTTCTGTGGAACCTAGCTGAAAACGTTGCAGACTGTCCAGTTCCTCTGGGTGGGGCCAGATGGTCTGCTGCAGCATCCAGGCAGGCTGACTAGGGCCATGGAGTCGCTGCTGCAATGGGGAGACCATTGAGGACCGGCAATAAAGCAGAGGATGGGCCTTTGTTAGGCAGGAAGCCGATGAGAAGGACATGTGTTTTTGCGAATTTCCGTGGGACAGGTCAGTGGCGCCCAGATGTCCAGACTCTGCTACAAAACATATTTGTGAAGGCACAAGGTTTTTGGGGAATTTATGATCATTGTGTGGAAAGTTCGAAATGGACACAACAAGGGAGATAACGATCATTTTGTAGGGGGCTCTGGTTCCACCCAGATCATGCTTTTAGGAAAGACACAGTGTAAACACGTGGGATTTAAAAGTTACTGGTTGGTCAAATCTGGGATATGCAGAGCAAGGGGCGGTCCTCCAGCTTTGAACGCAGCGCTCCAGCTCATGATCGGCTTGGGCTAGAGGGAGTGTAGTCTAAGATGTAAACGAGCTATGCCCCTGAGCTGGCGAGGAAAGCTGAGAGAAAGGGAAGAGGAGACTCTTGTACAGGTGCTTCGCAAGTAAAGAACTGCAGGTTTTTACCTAAACAGTGAGACTTGTGCCCTTTGCTAGTGTGCCACTTAGAGCCTGTGCCACTCACCATCTGAACTGTCAGAGGTACTGCTTCTAGAATCACACACACAGTGAGTGATGAGTGGGTGTACATATTTGTTTTTAGTCGGTCATCTTTACGTTTGACATATTCCTTCACGTATAGTCAAGGCACGGAGTCAAATTGATTTGGCAGACCAGAAAACGGGTCCACCTGCACTGGAATCCCCCGTGGTTTCAGAGGCTCATACGAAAGTAAATGTGTTCCGAATTAGCCGAATGCGAGACTGCGTACTTGCATTTTTCGGGCGTGTGCCATTAATAACAGATTGCTACTGTCCATGACTCCAGTCACCAGGCGTATCGCTGTGTCCTGCCTTGACCAGCAGGAGGGTAAAGTATTTGCTTCTACGGCGTAGGGCTCCAATATATGCTTCTCACCACCCTGTTCTTTGGAACCATATTTTTCTTTATGGAATATTAGAGTATAGATACTTGACTGTAGCGAAGTTTTTAGGCCATACCACGGATTCACGTGTACGAAGTCAGGTAAAGTAATTATTTCTGGTTAGTGTCGTGTGTTAATCCCAAGTTGATCACTTTGTTTACCATAGACCGCACATCATTGAAAGCGTTTGTCCAATAAAAAATGTTGTGTGTAGTTTCTTTAGACATTTTTTGTGTTGTGATGTTAATAATGAATAAATATATTGTTATTTAGCCCATAACTCATCCCAGAGTTATGATTAACATTAATTACGCCATTTTCACTGAAGTATTGATTGCAACTGAAAGTAGAAAGCTTGCACTTTTCGAACTCCTGCCAGGATCTAGGCCCTTGGCACTTCTGTGACGATGTCATTTAGCCTCCTTGCCAAACAGGTCCACATTATGTTAGTTGAATATATAGTTCAGTATAGTGTAATTTAGACACTTAGTTCTCTGATTGTTTGGTTTATGTTTTTATTTGTTTTATTTACAGTGTATTTGTGTCAGTGACTTCGGTGTCACATGTTAACAGTTTTCCCGTCGTTCCTAACGAAGTTATCGTATTATTTTTGTGGTGTTTATTATTGTATTTTATCTGTTTGATTGTTTGTTGATTCTGGATCTAGTGTACTATTGTCGTAGTCTCGGCCTGCGTACTGCTTTGCTATTTTTTTTTACGTCATTGTGTTGTGCTGAGTGTATCTTGAGAGTTATATAATACGGTTTTCCACGTGTTGCACGGATAACTAAAGTTTTTTTATGGATAGAGAATTTGAATGATAATGACAAGTAGGGCATGGAGACTGGGAGCGGGAAAATAAACCGTACGTTATGGAGGAAGAGCGCAATGAAACGGTGGAGGCACAGTTTGAAAGTATGGAGACGCTGCCTTTGAACGGTGTAGCAACAACGAAGTCGTACAACAAGGAAATCAGGGAGACGAAAGCGATATGGCTTTTCTTGAGGGGACAGGCAGTGTCAGATCGCGTGTGATAGAAGATGTGAGCGTACCACAACATATCGAAGCATAGGTGCTCATTAGAAATCCGGACAGAGAAGATAGGGCGGTATCAGAACGCAATGATGAGGACACAACACCACAGAAATCATGTATGAGTTCGGACGATCATGATACTGAGGAAAATGAAGAGGACTTCAATCTGATGGCATTTTTAATGGGAATGAAGAAGAAACTTGATAGACTAAAAGGAATGGAGGAGAAGATTAATGGGCTAAAAGTAATGGAGGTGAAAATTTATGAGGCGAGGACATACATAAAAAAATATCGGTGCTGAGATAAATCAGATGCGAGAGGAACACAAGTCATGAGCAAATAAACTCCAGGAAAACCTACGTAAAGTAAACACCGAAGGAAACAAATGTTTAATGATTGCACATGATGCTAATAAGACGGCAGACGGAGCCAGGACAGTAGTAACTTCCGCAAGGCGAGTAGCAGCCGAAGCATTGTAAACGAGTAAACGTACAGAACTGCAAGGACGAGAAGCAGTGATCAATTTGAACAAGAATGTCGAAAGGGTGGAAAAGCGGCAAAATGATGCGGAGCAGCGCATCAACATGAAAATAAGTGAAGCCGCGGATCTTCATGCGACAGCGGGCATGGACAAATTAGAATCTGAGCTGCGCAATTAGAGACTGTTTCGGACGTGATAACTGCAACTCCAGTGAGCGAGACTGAAGAGGTCCGGACTCTCCTTTCGTTCAAATCTCAACAAGAAGCTATCAACACGCCTATAGAGAAGAAACTGGATGAGGCACTAAGGAAACAATTTCAAATTCGACCAAGCACGAACGCAACAGAACCAGAAACCAATGCGGACGGGACGGATAACTGCGTACCGTTATCAGCGAGCACAGGACATCGTGAGATGAACGTCGCAATTTCTCGAAGCCGTGGAGGCAGCACAAATGAGGCAACGTCAACAACGTCAAACGAGGACATCCAAAGTACTGATATTTTCCGTAGAACGGAAGTTGTGGACGAAGCGCCATTTGATTTTCAAGTCCGAAAATACGAAATTTTCCGAGATGAGGGTAAATTTACTCACCCGTGCACTTGGATATCACAATTTGACGTCTCTTTACCTCCAAATTGGCCTTTAAAATACAAATTAGACTTTAATTGCGGACACTTGCAAGGGTCAGTTGCGGGGAAAATGCGCGGAATATCAGCGACGTGTAGAAGTTATCAGGAGTTCAGGGACAGCTTCCTAAATATCTACTGGTCCATGGAGACGCAAGAGTGTATAAAGTACGAGATTATTGTTGGCAAAGATTTCGAGAGTTCAGGCTACAAACCCAGTCAAGTTCCTGATTGACGAGAACCAGTAACTTGACGTACCATGCTCTACCGGTGAAATCATACGTCACTGTTACACCAAACTTCCGTCGGCATACCAACAAGTATTAGCTGGCAGGTGTAATGTGGAGTTCAGTACTTTCCGTAACACTCTTTACGAATTAGAGTACGTATTCCTAGCAGAGATTATCAGGGAACACAGAGGAAACTCCGACAGATACGTCGCAGGCTCTATGTCCCGTCCACAATATAACCATTACAATAATAGGAAGGGAACTGTCCAGAATAGAACGACTTACAGAAACCATTCACGGTCGGGAAATTTGGGGAATAATGAAGTGGAACACCGAAGAGACCGAATGGGAACAGCAATAGTTATATACTAAACAACAGAGACTGGAGCGGAGGAGGAATGAAGGCTACAGACCACAAAACAACGGATGGCGAAACCATGGCTCGGATTTTAATGACAATGGGAGATGTGCTCGTATGAACAGCGGGGAAAATGGAAGTGGATGTCAAATCGAAGAAATTGAGATTCGGGGACCGAACTCAGGACGAGGGGCGCGAGGAAACGTCAACCAACGTCAATGACTAGTTGAATAGGCAGAAGAGGCACAAAATGCATCTGCAACTGAACTCGGACCTAGCTTCATCAATGTTATTAGATATGACGATCTAGCCTAGGAACATCTCCCATTACTGCTACTGGTAAGAGTGAGGCATTGTTAGAATTTCAGTCCTTCGTAACATGTATCAGTTTTATAGATGTACAGATGGTCATCCCAGAGCTAATTACAATTGTGGAGATTATAAATGTACCGGCCGGCCGGAGTAGCCGAGCAGTTCTGGGCGCTTCAGTATTAACACTACACTGTCATACATTACAACACCTCACCACTACTTAAGATTATGAAGATTTAGCCACAGAAAATTAATCATTTTAAATTATTGCTGTAATAAAGTCAAAGAACACTTGTAGAATAGAATAAGATGTTATTTTTGTCAAAAGAACTCTGTAAACCATTAGATATTTTATTAATTCTTGGAGTAATCATGTAAAGCAATCGTTTAAAATTTCGTTATAGTTTTCACTATATTTATGCTGTAAACATATTTGTAAAAACACGGCACTGAACATTGTAAAAAAAAAATAGAGATGGGGCCCCTCCACGCCCGCACCAGCGTGGTGACCAAACCAAAAGTTCTACTGTCACCTCCGTTAAAACGTTATTTATCTAGTAAGTGGATCACAGGATGCTGGGCTGTGATGTTATCCGTGCGTCTGGGTAAGACTACGCATTAACACGGTCCATCAGGTGATAGATAGTGGACGAAACGCGAGTGAGGGTAGCGATTTGAAGAGCAGAGGGAAAAAAGCGCCAAGGCTCGTGCCGTGGGAAAAAACCTCTGCGACAGTGGGATGGGTAGTAAGAGCAGTAGTGGCTTACTAGCTGCGATAGTTCATGCAAGGTTGGATTTGTTAGTATGGATAATATGCATCATTACCGTGGCAAGCGATGGCGATGTATCCCAGTTGCTGCAACCGCTACATTCCTGGAACAATCAAGATCGTTATATAGTAGTGGGAGATCGGCCATAGATCATGTCACTGTGTGGGGGATGTGTGGAGCTTGTCTGCATGCAGTGTACTGTACGGCTTCCCTGCGTGGTGCCAGTTATTCGGCAGTGTATTCCAGCTGGATATCCAGTAATGGCGTCTGATTAACAGGGGCTCACCTGTACCGTTGTGTTTGCGTGTGCTTGGCCATAGATGTTAGGTTCTTACAAGTACGTCTTTTGGTCTTTTATGTTTCCATCTATGGTTGTGGTTGTAGTTCCCCAGATTCAGAATAAACGTGTTCTGCGAATGTCAGGAGTTTCTGTATAGTCTTGTGGTGAGTTTGCGGATTACCTCCGTGAGAGTCTCAAGTCGGTATTCCCGGTGAAGGTCCGCGATGGGTGTGTATCGTGGAGCATTGCTTACGATTTTGAGTACTTTGTTTTGTATGAGCTGCAGACGGTGCAGGCGTGTAGGCCCAGCGTATCCCCAGACAGGAGCTGCGTACGTCATCAGGGGTCGAATAAGTGTCATGTACATTGTAAGCATTGTGCAGACTATGGGAGCTGGGTGGATGGAAACGTATCAGACAGTTGGAGAGGTCGCTGACACTGAAGCAGCCATAGCAGCAGAGCAGACAGTGCGCCAAGGACTGAAGCGACCCTGAGAGCCTTGGGGGGTGGGGGGGGGGGGGGGATGCAGAAGGTGGGCCGCTGGTCGACATGATGTCATCGAGCTACTGAATGGAGGCAGGTGCGGCCGAGCCCTCGCGCTACAAGCTGTCAACAAAGGGCTGGTGCCCTGGTGGCACGCGAGCACTTTCGCCGCCACTTCTGACTCTGAGGTCCTGAGGGTCCTACTGCTGAATGGAAGGGCGAGCTCGCGCCGCAGCAGCGAGGCTACTGAGTGCTGAATGGAGGTACTTACGTCTCTGGAGACGCGGGTCAACGCAGAGCAGCAACGGCGGGAGGTGATTCACCTGTGTCCATCTACATCTACATTTACATCTACATGGGTACCCTGCAAAACACATTTAAGTGCCTGGCAGAGGGTTCAACGAACCACCTTCACAATTCTCTATTATTCCAGAATGAACACCTATATCTTTCCTCACACACAAATAAAGAAAAGATGTTATGTGGACATGTGTCCGGAAACGCTTAATTTCCATGTTAGAGCTCATTTTAGTTTCGTCAGTATGTACTCTACTTCCTCTATTCACAATCAACATGTGTGGGCTGACGAGAATCCGCACGCAAATGTGCATTCATGTCATCAACACAGGTTTTCTGTGAACGTTTGGGCAGGCATTGTTGGTGATGTCTTGATTGGGCCCCATGTTCTTCCATCTACACTCAATGGAGCATATTATCATGATTTCATAAGGGATACTCTACCTGTGCTGCTAGAACATGTGCCTTTACAAGTACGACACAACATGTGGTTCATGCACGATGGAGCTCCTGCACATTTCAGTCGAAGTGTTTGTATGCTTCTCAACAACAGATTCGGTGACCGATGGATTGGTAGAGGCGGACCAATTCCATGGCCTCCACGCTCTCCTGACCTCAACCCTCTTGACTTTCATTTATGGGGGCATTTGAAAGCTCTTGTCTACGCAAGCCCGGTACCAAGTGTAGAGACTCTTCGTGCTCGTATTGTGGACGGCTGTGATACAATACGCCATTCTCCAGGGCTGCATCAGCGCATCAGGTATTCCATGCGACGGAGGGTGGATGCATGTATCCTCGCTAACGGAGGACATTTTGAACATTTCTTGTAACAAAGTGTTTGAAGTCACGCTGATACGTTCTGTTGCTGTGTGTTTCCATTCCATGATTAATGTGATTTGAGAAGAAGTAATAAAATGAGCTCTAACATGGAAAGTAAGCGTTTCCGGACATATGTCCACATAGCATATTTTCTTTCTTTGTGTGTGACGAATGTTTCCTGAAAGTTTGGCCGTACCCTTTTGCAACACCCTGTATAGATGAGGAAGGTGGCAATTTAAGGAGACGGGACCTGGACAAACTGACTAGACCAGAGGTTGTACAGAGTTTCAGGGAGAGTTGCGAGGTGCCGGGGCTAGCATTGTATTTAACACTAAGTTCTTCTAGAATTTTCATATGTAAACGATGCTCTAAGCCCCCCACCCCCTTTTTCTAACTCCGACTTTTGCTGTTGCACATGGATTAAGAAGAAACGCGAACTGACTGTAATCGACCCCGCAAGTGGAGAAGAAAGGAGTTTGGCACCTGCAATAATGTAATTTGTTAGAAATTAATTAAATAATGGAAAGTTTCATTAACGTAGTGAGAAATGAAAGGTTTGCTCTACGATTAACAGAATGAAAGTTCTGTCCAAAATAACAGTTTGATTTATTATGACTAAACTCAAAATAATAAACAAAACACATGAAACATTTACAATACATTAAATTGGATAATCAAATAAATTCTGTGAAGGTGAAGTTGTCCATACACTAGATTGTGATATTTATGACGAAGTGGTATGTGGAGCCAATTCCTTGCAACTCAAATCTTAAGAGAAACACACAGCCAACCCAACATTAATTGCTGCTACAGTGGTGAGAACTCAGACAATGAACACCCAAGACAGAACAAAGTTAGAAAAGACGAACAGGCGCTCTCTGCTGATCTCAGATTATCACCAAGCAAAATTCCCTAAGCTGCTGGTGCTGCGGACATACATTACCAAGCTGTCTTCTTAACTGCAAGAACACGACCTGGTGTACCGCAAGCAATGGCTGGTTGCTTCGACGTCCCGTCGTGGTGATGATAATGTCGCGAGTATAGCCCGAAACAAATTATCCTGGTCTGGTTGTTCCAGACTAAAGACTTCCTATGAATACAAATGCGCCTCTGAGGGAGACGAAAAGGCTCGCCACACAATCACTGACGGTACAGTGACTGATTTTAACAAGCGAAGTCATACAGTAACTCTGATACAGTCAACTTTAGCCAAAACTGCACAAGACAGACAAGATAGGCCGCTTGTACGCAGAACGCTCAATTGCCAACTGTACTCGGAAAGTTACGTTGAAGTCGAAACTTCAGCAACTTCGTCAAACAGTTACAATCAAGTGAAAGTATATTAGACAGCCAACGGAAGGCAAGCCTGCCTGTCCAAAGCAGCTAGAGCTCAGTCTTGTAACCTACTCCGACCAAAAGGCGAGAGACGACTCTCTCAAGAGCACCTGTACAAGCTGAACACAGAACATTCCCGCCCCCACGACAGTGGCTGTGGTTAAACGTTCCAATCATCAACTCGAGAACCGGCAGAGAATTCCACTCTATTGCTGAAGCACTACCATTCCACCAATGGAGATTCTTGGCGCCAATTTCTGCGCCGATTTTGCTACGTCATGGAGCTATGCCCTGAGCAAGCCAATCACAGTTACGATTTTGCAGAAAACGCGGGAATTTGCCCGCCCAGACTGCCTGGGAACACAAGTCATTCCCACGCCTCGCTGGTAGCCCGACAGAAAGTGTTTTCGCTAAGTTTCTGCGAAGTAACGGAATCTCTAGCCCAGCCGCTCCTTCAGGCCCCTGCGCGCGTGTCTCCACTGCTATTATGACAATGTCGGCGTCTGGAAAGCATTCACTCGACTCCCTCACACCCGTCGGCTTAACCCCTTCAAGATCAGATGAGACCGCCTGTCACTGGACCACCCGTGTGACGAGAGACGCTGCGTGGGAAGTCCGCATGCAATTAGAGACGAAAATCTTTTTACTCAGAGTAAGATAGAAATATGAGAGGGGGATTCTGCCACCTCTCAGAGTATAATGGGAAAATGACAGGAATGGGGAAAAGAAATACAGTAGAAGAAGAATGGATAGCTTTGAGGGAGTAAGTAGTGAAGGCAGCAGAGGATCAAGTAGGTAAAAAGACGAGAGCTGGTAGAAATCCTTGGGTAACAGAAGAAATATTGAATTTAATTGATGAAAGGAGAAAATATAAAAATGCAATAAATCAAGCAGGCAAAAAGGAATACAAACGTCTCAAAAATGAGATTGACAGGAAGTGCAAAGTGGCTAACAGGGGATGGCTAGCAGACAAATGTAAGGATGTAGAGGCTTAACTCACTAGGGGTAAGATAGCTACTACCTACAGGAAAATTAAAGAGACCTTTGGAGAAAATATAACCACTTGTATGAATATCAAGAGCTCAGATGGAAACCCAGTTCAAAGCAAAGAAGGGAAAGCAAAAAGGTGGAAGGAGTATATAGAGGGTCTATACAAGGGTGATGTACTTGAGGACAATATTATGGAAATGGAAGAGGATGTAGATGAAGATGAAATGGGAGATATGATACTGCGTGATGAGTTTGACAGAGCACTGAAAGACCTGAGTCAACAAGGCCCCGGGAGTAGACAACATTCCATTAGAACTACTGACCGCTTTGGGAGAGCCAGTCCTGACAAAACTCTACCATCTGGTGAGCAAGATATATGAGACCGCTGAAATACCGTCAGACTTCAAGAAAAATATAATAATTCCAATCCCAAAGGAAGCAGGTATTGACAGATGCAAAAATTCCCGAACTATCAGTTTAATAAGTCACATCTGCAAAATACTAACGGGAATTCTTTACAGACGATGGAAAACTGGTAGAAGTGGACCTCGGGGAAGATCAGTTTGGATTCCGTAGAAATATTGGAACACGTGATTCAATACTGACCATACGACTCACCTTAGAAGAAAGATTAAGGAAAGGCAAACCTACGTTCCTAGCATTTGTAGACTTAGAGAAAGCTTTTGACAATGTTGACTGGAATAGTCTCTTTCAAAATCTATAGGTGGCAGGGGTAAAATACAGGGATCGAAAGGCAATTTTCAATTTGTACAGAAACCAGATGGCAGTTATAACAGTCGAGGAGCATGAAAGGGTAGCATTGGTGGGGAAGGGAGTGAGGCAGGGTTGTAGCCTCTCCCCGATGTTATTCAATGTGTATATTGTGCAAGCAGTAAAGGAGACAAAAGAAAAATGCGGAGTAGGTATTAAAATCCATGGAGAAGAAATAAAAACTTTGAGGTTCGCCGATGATATTGTAATTCTATCAGAGACAGCAAAGGACTTGTAAGAGCAGTTGAATGGAATGGATAGTGTCTTGAAAGGAGAATATAAGATGAACATCAACAAAAGCAAAACGAGGATAATGGAATGTAGTCGAATTAAGTCGGGTGATGCTGAGGGTATTAGATTAGGAAATGAGACACTTAAAGTAGTAAAGGAGTTTTGCTATTTCGGAGCAAAATAATTGATGATGGTCGAAGTAGAGAGGATATAAAATGTAGACTGGCAATGGCAAGGAAAGCGTTTGTGAGGAAGAGGAATTTGTTAATATCGAGTACAAATGTAAGTGTCAGGAAGTCTTTTCTGAAAGTGTTTGTATGGAGTGTAGCCAAGTATGGAAGTGAAACGTGGACGATAAATAGTTTGGACAAGAAGAGAATAGAAGCTTTCGAAATGTGGTGCTACAGAAGAATGCTGAAGATTAGATGGGTAGATCACATAGCTAATGTGGAGGTATTGAATAGAATTGGGGAGAAGAGGAGTTTGTAACACAACTTGACTAGAAGAAGGAATCGGTTGGTAGGGCATGTTCTGAGGCATCAAGGGGCCACCAATTTAGTGCTGGAGGGCAGCGTGGAGGGAAAAAATCGTAGAGAAAGACCAAGAGATGAATACACTTATCAGTTTCAGAAGGATGTGGGTTGCAGTAGGTACTGGGAGATGAAGAAGCTTGCACAGAATAGAGTAGCATGGAGAGCTGCATCAAACCAGTCTCAGGACTGAAGACCAGAACAACAACAGATGAGGAACAGCGAGGGGCCTATAACACTACCTTGGGGAACTCCAGAAATCACTTCTGTTTTTAAAATGAAATTTTCACTCTACAGGGGAGTGTGCGCTTATATGAAACTTCCTGGCAGATTAAAACGATGTGCCGGGCCGAGACTCGAACTCGGGACCTTTGCCTTTCGCGGGCAGTGCTCTACCAACTGAGCTACCCAAGCACGACTCACACCCCGTCCTCACAGCTTTAATTCCGCCAGTACCTGGTCTCCTACCTTCCATGTCTCCGCAATATCCTTTCATCCAGGAGTGCTAGTTCTGCAAGGTTCGCAGGAGAACGTCTGTGAAGTTTGGAAGGTAGGAGACAAGGTACTTGCGGAGTTAAAGCTGTGAGGACGGGGCGTGAGTCGCGCTTGGGTAGCTCAGTTGGTAGAGCACTTGCCCGCGAAATGCAAAGGTCCCGAGTTCGAGTCTCGGTCCGGCACACCGTTTTAATCTACCAGGAAGTTTCATATCAGCTCACACTGCGCTTTAGAGTGAAAATTTCATTTTAAAAACAGAAGTGATTTCTGGCGTTCCCCAAGGTAGTGTTATAGGCCCCTCGCTGTTCCTCATCTGTTGTTGTTGCTCTGGTCCCTCAGGCTGTGGCTAAGCCATGTCTCCGCAATATCCTTTTTTCCAGGAGTGCTAGTTCTGCAAGGTTCGCAGGAGAGCTTCTGTGAAGTTTGGAAGGTAGGAGACGAGGTACTGGCGGAATTAAAGCTGTGAGGACGGGGCCCTGAGTCGTTCAAGACAAGGTGCTGACACATCTAGGGTGCTTCCTGTAATGTATATGTCGCGTAAAAGGGGTAACCCATCTTATGTGTAGAGCTGTGTTTAGTCGTGTGACAATTGTAAATTTAAAAACTGGACTCCCTAAAGACATTTGAGAAGGGAGCTGTAGGAGGTATTTGTTGTTTTCAATTAATTTGTTTTATATAGGTGTTGCTGTTTTAATTATTTAAAGATCACGTGTATTTTCTGTGTTATCTTTCGTTTTGTATAAAGATTCACATGTTTTATGCCACTTATATATTCTTTTCTTGTGCTGACGCTTACATCTTTTTACTAAAGGAACAGACTGACACATGTTAAAGAAATAAGCTTATCAGATGACACATGTAAAATGAATGTTTTATATTGGTTGAAAGTGAGAACGTTTGTGATCGATGTTCTTTCAAGGAATGACTGCAGCCATTTGTATAACTGAGCAGGGGTAGTAATTTTCCATGGACAGAGAATCCTCAAGATAACATTATTGTAATCGGGTTAGGGAAATAACCATCAATGGCCCCAATTTCAGGATGAATGAGTATACAAATGTCTGTATGACCCTGTAACTGTTTAGTAATAGTAATTAATGTCTTGGTCTGCAAGAATATTACCCGATGGTATGCCCATCACATTTTTATTTCTCATTTTAATTTTGTAGGCACATAGCAGAGGGTATATGTATGACCCCTGCTTGAATGTGGTAAAGACGGGGTATTACATTGTGCTGGGTTTTATGGTGAACAGAGATTGATTCATGTTTATTTCTTTGATAATGATGCAACTAAAGTGTCACAGTTGCTTCTGTTCCATGTCACACTAACTGTCTTAATGTGTCACACTCCCCAAGTAAAAATTTGAGAGGAATGGGGAGGTTGTGAGAGATTGTAGGGCACTCTTAATTCTGATACGGTGTTACGCTGCATAATATTCTTAGGAAAGAAGATCTATATTACTTGATTGTTATACTGGATACGATCTGACTTCATTCATATGCTGAAATGGTTGGCAGTAGTTAACCCTCTTGCTTGTGTGCTTTAGTGAAGGAATAGTAGTATACCTGCGTTCAAAGGAAGAGTGTGCTGATTTAACAACTGTAGTAAAAGCATATGGTGGCTGAGGGGAGCGTTGTTTCTGCAGAACCTGGATGAAAACGTTGCGAACTGCCCAGTTCCAAGGTCTCATTGTGCAGATACTTCGGATGGTGCAGGTCGGTCGGTGGCAGCGTCCAGGTAGGCCGACTACCACCGAGGAGTCACTGGGGCTATGGGCAAAGCGTTGATGACTGGCAGTAAAGCAGAGGGTGGGCCCTTGTTGGCAAAAAGCATATGAGAAGACTGTGTTTCTGCGAATTTCTGTGGAACAGGTCAGTGGAGCCCAGACGCCCAGACTCTGCTACAAAACATATTTGTGAAGAAACTTCCTGGCAGATTAAAACTGTGTGCCCGACCGAGACTCGAACTCGGGACCTTTGCCTTTCGCGGGCAAGTGCTTCTGTAAAGTTTGGAAGGTAGGAGACGAGATACTGGCAGAAGTAAAGCTGTGAGTACCGGGCGTGAGTCGTGCTTCGGTAGCTCAGTTGGTAGAGCACTTGCCCGCGAAAGGCAAAGGTCCCGAGTTCGAGTCTCGGTCGGGCACACAGTTTTAATCTGCCAGGAAGTTTCATATCAGCGCACACTCCGCTGCAGAGTGAAAATTTCATTCTGGATATTTGTGAAGGCACGAGGCTTTTAGGAAGGTTACGGCTGTTCTTCGGAAACTTCGAAGTGGACGCAACAGGGGAGATAACATCTTTATGGAGGCCTGTGATTCCATCCAGGTCATGCTTTTAGTAAAGACATGGTGTAAACACGTGGGATTTAAAAGTTCTGGTTGGTCAAATATGGGTATGCAGAGCAAGGAGCGGTCTCCCAGCTTCGAATGCCATGGTCCAGCTCATGATTGCCTTGGGCATGAGTGGGTGTAGTCTAAGATGTAAATGTTCTATACCCCTGAACTGACGAGGAAAAGCTGAGAGAAAGGGAAGAGGACACTCTTGTACTGGCGCTTCACTAGTAAATAACTGCAGGTCTTTACCTAAACGGTGAGACTTGTGTCCTTTGCTAGTGTGCTACTTATAGGCTGTACGTCACCATCTGAACTGTCAGAGGTACTGCTTCTGGCATCACAGGCACAGTCAGTGATGTGTGGGTGTACTTATTTGTTTTGAGTCGGCCGTCTAAACGTTTGACATACTCCGTCACTCATAGTCGTGGCACAGAGTCAAACTGTTTTGGCACAACAGCAAATGGGTCCATTGCACACTGGAATTCATTGGGGTTTCAGAGGCTCATAGGGAAGTACCTGCATTCCACATTAGCCGGTCGCTCACCATTAATATCAGATTGCTGCCATCCATGACTCCAGTCGCTGAGCTCATCATGGTGTCCCAGCTGGAAGGTAGAGTATTGACTGCTGTTGCGTAGGGCTGAAATATATGCTTCTCAGCACTTTGTTCTTTGGACTCATATTCGTCTTGATGAGATTTTCACTCTGCAGCGGAGTGTGCGCTGATGTGAAACTTACTGACAGACTAAAACTGTGTGCCGGACCGAGACTCGAACTTGGGACCTTTGCCTTTCGCGGACACATATTCACAAGCAAGTCATAAAAGCAAGGACAAGGGCAAAATATATTTTATAAGAAGAAACAGCAGTTAGTATTGAAGAAGATAAAATCGCGAGTAGTTTTTAATATATTATAATGAGTATGGAATCCGTATATAAGTCCACGAATGGACTGCAATTTGCGTAAAAGATCAGAAGTACGTTGCAAACAAGCGAGTACACGCATAATCAGTTCCCTTTTCAAAACTAAACTGTGTTAATGGGGGTACTGTGCCAGCGATTTTAGTCAGAGATATTAGTATTTTTGTGCAAGGTGAAATTTTTGTGCAAGGTCTTTGGTGCCTGCGGAATAGAGAGAACACTGATCAGCACTGAAACAGTTTTGTTTGCGATGTCCTTTACCGACTCACAAACCAGAGACGGATCGCAGTGATTCGTCGCATGGATGACCGATCGCTTCGTAGATCGCACGTATTTGCACAAATCACCACAATCTGTCGCTGATCGCTGGCCGGATGGAAATTACGGCCTGTCTCATGGATCGCGTTCGATTCGTTCAACCAGTGTGGTTACGTGGCTGGTTAGCAGCAATGTGTGGCAGTCTGGCAGATGGCTGGAACTAAGTTCTTCATTTATCAAAGGTGGCTGTGCAATTTTCTTTCATTTCGCTTTGCCTACATTGAGTAAGGAACCCAAAGACCACAAACTACTGTGAGAAGCTGGAATCTCCATTTATATTAAGAACTAATACAAGTACACCCTCTCATGTTGCGGTGATTAGCATTTTGAAGCTTGTGCAATAGAATTGATAGGAAGATCGTAGCAACAAGAGCCCTCTTTTGATTTTCAGTCATTTATGAAATAATTACAAACATTATAAAAATGACATAAATACAGACATAAATGCAGATACCTATTGTAATGTTAGGAGGACATTTTTATATAAATGTCTGCGGGCAAATCTATTATACAGCTATTCTCACGTCCCTTGTCATTTCATATAATCTAATTATTTTTCATACAGTTTATAACAAAAGTTACGCTACTGACCATTAAAATTGCTACGCCAAGAAGAAATGCAGATGATAAACGGGTATTCGTTGAAAAATATATCATACTATAACTGACATGTGATTACATTTACACACAATTTGGGTGCATAGATCCTGAGAAATCAGTACCCAGACCAATCACCTCTGGCCGAAATAACGGCCTTCATACGCCTGGGCATTGAGACAAAAAGAGCTTGGATGGCGTGTACAGGTACAGCTGCCCATGCAGCTCCAACACGATACCACAGTTCATCAAGAGTAGTGACTGGTGTATTGTGACGAGCCAGTTGCTCGGCCACCATTGAACTTAGAAATACTTAAACCTAAATAACTTTACCGACGACACACACATCCATTCCCGATTCAGGATTCGAACCTGGGAACGTAGCGGTATCGCGGTTCCAGATTGAAGCACCTAGAACCGCTCGGCCATGGCCAGGCCAGCAGTCGAACATTTTCTGTATCCAGAAAGGCCCGTACAGGACCAGCAATATGCGGTCGTCCATTATCCTGCTCAAATGTAGGGTTTCGCACGGATCGATTGAAGGGTAGAGCCACGGGTCGTAACACATCTGAAATGTAATGTCCACTGTTCAAAGTGCCGTCAATGCGAACAAGAGGTGACCGAGACATGTAACCAATGGCAGCCCATACCATCACGCAGGGTGATACGCATGTATGGCGATGACGAATACACGCTTCCAATGTGCGTTCACCGCGATGTCGCCAAACACGGATGCGGCCATCATGATGCTGTAAACAGAACCTGGATTCATCCGAAAAAATGGCGTTTTGCCATTCGTGCACCCAGGCTCGTCTTTGAGTATACCATCGCAGACGCTCCTGTCTGTGATGCAGCGTCAAGAGTAACCGCAACCATGGTCTCCGAGCTGATAGTCCATGCTGCTGCAAACGTCGTCGAACTGTTCGTGCAGATGGTTGTTGTCTTGCAAACGTCCCCATCTGTTGACTAAGAGATCGAGACGTGTCTGCACGATCCGTTACAGCCATGCGGATAAGATGCCTGTCATCTCGACTGCTAGTGATACGAGGCCGTTGGGATCCAGCACGGCGTTCCGTATTACCCTCCTGAATCCACTGATCCAATAATCTGCTGACATTCATTGGATCTCGACCAACGCGAGCAGCAATGTCGCGATACGATAAACCGCAATCGCGATAGGCTTCAATCCGACCTTCATCAAAGTCGGAAACGTAATGGCACGCATTTCTCCTCCTTACACGAGGCATCACAACAACGTTTCACCAGGCGACGCCGGTCAACTGCTGTTTGTGTATGAGAAATTGGTTGGAAACTTTCCTCATATCATCACGTTGTAGGTGTCGCCACCGGTGCCGACGTTGTGTGAATGCTCTAAAAACCTGATCATTTGCATATCACAGCGTCTTCTTCCTGTCGGTTACATTTCGCGTCTGTAGCACGTCATTTTCGTGGTGTAGCAATTTTAATGGCCAGTAGTGTATATGTTATCTGTAAGATTTCGTCAAATTATTTCGCCCAACCTGTATCATGTCTTTGTTGTTCTTGTTGTTGTTACTGTAGTCTTCAATCCGAAGACTGATTTCATGCAGTTCTTCACGCTGCTCTACTCTGTGCAAGCCTTTTTATTCCTGCGTACTTTCTGAAACATACATCCTTCAGTATCTGCTTACTGTACTCATCTCTTGATCTGCCTCCACGATGCTTACCCCCACACTTCCCTCCAGTACTAAATTGGTAATCCCTTTATGTCTCAGAATCTGACCTATCAACCGGTCTCTTCTGTTAGTCAAGTTGTGCAACAAATTTCTTGTCTCCCCAATTCTGTTCAGTACCTTCTCATGATCTACCGACATAATCTTCAACGTACTTCAACCGCATCACATTTCAGAACCTATTCTTTTCTTGTCGAAACTGTTTCTCGACCCTGTTTCACTTCCATACATGGCTACACTCCATACAAATACCTTCAGAAAAGACTTCCTAACGCTTAGGTCTATACGCGATGTTAACAAATTTCTCTTCTTCAGAAACTCTTTTCTTGTCGTTGTCAATCTACATTTTATATTCTCTCTGGATGCTCCTTCAGCAAGGTCCGAGCAGGCACACGGGGGGAGGGGTTTATTAGTTATTGGGAGCTTCAACATTACGCGGGTGATGGAGCCCCTTAGGGAAGTAGCGGGAAGGTCGGGGAAGAAGGCCAGTGTTCACTCTGCCTGCTTGCCGGGGGGTCTCATCCGAGATGTGGAGGAGGCCCTACCGGCGGCCATAGACAGCACTGGGTGCACCCGACTGCAAATTGTTGCTCATGTCGGCACCAATGACTCCTGCCGTCTGGGTTCAGAGGTCATCCTCAGTTCGTACAGGCGGTTGGCGGAATTGGTGAAGGCGGAAAGCCTCGCTCGCGGGGTGGAATCAGAGCTAACTATTTGTAGTATCGTTCCCAGAACCGATCGCGGTCCTCTGGTTTGGAGCCGAGTGGAAGGCTTAAACCAGTGGCTCAGACGATTCTGCGGAGATCTGGGGTGCAAATTTCTCGACCTCCGCTATCGGGTGGAGAAATGTAGGGTCCCCCTGAATAGGGGGGCACTACACGCCGGAAGCGGCTACAAGGGTAGCGGAGTACGTGTGGAGTGCACAAGGGGGTTTTTTAGGTTAGAGAATTCCCTCCCTATGCCCGACAAGACGCCTCATGAGACGCGACAAGGTAGGAGTAGGCAAAAAGCAACAGAGAATAACAATATT
The DNA here is from genome assembly GCF_023898315.1 of Schistocerca nitens. Classification (NCBI taxonomy): domain Eukaryota; kingdom Metazoa; phylum Arthropoda; class Insecta; order Orthoptera; family Acrididae; genus Schistocerca; species Schistocerca nitens. Next base: position 36,954,452 of record NC_064622.1, read on the forward strand.
AAAGTGCTAATAGTAAACTGCAGGAGCGTCTATAGAAAGGTCCCAGAACTGCTCTCATTAATAAACGGTCACAACGCCCATATAGTACTATGGACAGAAAGTTGGCTGAAACCAGACGTAAACAGTAATGGAATCCTAAACTCAGATTGGAATGTATACCGCAGAGACAGGCTGGACAGTGAAGGGGGAGGCGTGTTTATAGCGATAAGAAGTGCAATAGTATCGAAGGAAATTGACGGAGATCCGAAATGTGAAATAATTTGGGTGAAGGTCACGGTTAACGCAGGCTCAGACACGGTAATTGGATGTCTCTATAGGCCCCCTGACTCAGCAGATGTGGTGGCTGAGCACCTGAAGGATAATTTGGAAAATATTTCGAGTAGATCTCCCCCCCCCCCATATTATAGTTCTGGGTGGAGATTTTAATTTGCCGGATGTAGACTGGGAGACTCAAACGTTCATAACGGGTGGCAGGGACAAAGAATCCAGTGAAATTTTTGTAAGTGCTTTATCTGGAAACTACCTTGACCAGTTAGTTAAACAGAGAACCGACTCGTGGCGGTAACATATTAGACCTTCTGGTGACAAACAGACCCGAACTATTTGAAACAGTTAACGCAGACAGGGAATCAGCGATCGTAAAGCGGTTACGGCATCGAGGATTTCAGCCGTAAATAGAAATATTAAAAAAGGTAGGAAGATTTTTCTGTTTAGCAAAAGTGACAAACAGCAGGTTACAGAGTAACTGACGGCTCAACACAAAAGTTTTGTCTCAAGTACAGATCGTGTTGAGGATCAGTGGACAAAGTTCAAAACCATCGTACAATATGCGTTAGATGAGTATGTGCCAAGCAAGTTCGTAAGAGATGGAAAAGAGCCACCGTGGTACAACAACCGAGTTAGAAAACTGCTGCGGAAGCAAAGGGAACTTCACAGCAAACATAAACATAGCCAAAGCCTTGCAGACAAACAAAAATTACGAGAAGCGAAATGTAGTGTGAGGAGGGCTATGCGAGAGGCGTTCAATGAATTCGAAAGTAAAGTTCTATGTACTGACTTGGCAGAAAATCCTAAGAAATTTTGGTCTTATGTCAAAGCGGTAGGTGGATCAAAACAAAATGTCCAGACACTCTGTGACCAAAATGGTACTGAAACAGAGGATGACAGACTAAAGGCCGAAATACTAAATGTCTTTTTCTAGAATTGTTTCACAGAGGAAGACTGCACTGTAGTTCCTTCTCTAGATTGTCGCACAGATGGCAAAATGGTAGATATCGAAATAGACGAGAGAGGGATAGAGAAACAATTGAAATCGCTCAAAAGCGGAAAGGCCGCTGAACCTGATGGGATACCAGTTCGATTATACACAGAGTACGCGAAGGAACTTGCCCACCTTCTTGCAGCGGTGTACCGTAGGTCTCTAGAAGAGCGTAGCGTTCCAAAGAATTGGAAAAGGGCACAGGTCATCCCCGTTTTCAAGAAGGGACGTCGAACAGATGTGCAGAACTATAGACCTATATCTCTAACGTCGATCAGTTGTAGAATTTTGGAACACGTATTATGTTCGAGTATAATGGCTTTTCTGGAGACTAGAAATCTACTCTGTAGGAATCAGCATGGGTTTCGAAAAAGACGGTCTTGTGAAACCCAGCTCGAGCTATTCGTCCACGAGACTCAGAGAGCCATAGACACGGGTTCACAGGTAGATGCCGTGTTTCTTGACTTCCGCAAGGCGTTCGATAACAGAACGCAGCATGTCATTCTCAATGCAGAGAAGTCTTCCGAAGTAAGAGTGATTTCAGGTGTGCCGCAGGGGAGTGTCATAGGACCGTTGCTATCCACATTATACATAAATGAGCTGGTGGATGACATCGGAAGTTCACTGAGGCTTTTTGCAGATGATGCTGTGGTGCATCGAGAGGTTGTAACAATGGAAAATTGTACTGAAATGCAGGAGGATCTGCAGCGAATTGACGCATGGTGCAGGGAATGGCAATTAAATCTCAATGTAGACAAGTGTAATGTGCTGCGAATACATAGAAAGATAGATCCCTTATCATTTAGCTACAAAATAGCAAGTCAGCAACTAGAAGAATTTAATTCCATAAATTATGTGGGAGTACGCATTAGGAGTGATTTAAAATGGAATGATCATATAAAGTTGATCGTCGGTAAAGCAGATGCCAGACTGAGATTCATTGGAAGAATCCTAAGGAAATGCAATCCGAAAGCAAAGGAATTAGGTTACAGTACGCTTGTTCGCCCACTGCTTGAATACTGCTCAGCAGTGTGGGATCCGTACCAGATAGGGTTTATAGGAGAGATAGAGAAGATCCGACGGAGAGCAGCGCGCTTCGTTACAGGATCATTTAGTAATCGCGAAAGCGTTACGGAGATGATAGATAAACTCCAGTGGAAGACTCTGCAGGAGAGACGCTCAGTAGCTCGGTACGGGCTTTTGTTAAAGTTTCGAAAACATACCTTCACCGAAGAGTCAAGCAGTATATTGCTCCCTCCTACGTATATCTCGCGAAGAGACCATGAGGATAAAATGAGAGAGATTAGAGCCCACACAGAAGCATACCGACAATCCTTCTTTCCACGAACAATACGAGACTGGAATATAAGGGAGAACCGGTAGAGGTACTCAGGGTACCCTCCGTCACACACCATCAGGTGCTTGCAGAGTATGGATGTAGATGCAGATGTAGATGAACTTCGACCATCGTCAGTTACTTTGCTGCCCAAACAGCAAAACTCTTACACTACTTTAAGTGTCGTTCTTCCTCATCTAATTCCCTCAGCATCGCTTGATTTAAATCGACTAGGTTGCATTCTCTTTGTTTTGCTTTTGTTTTATTCTCCTTTTCATTCAACTACTCTTCCAAGTCCTTTGCTGTCGCTGACAGAGTTACAGTGTCATCATCAAATCTCAAAGTTTTTATTTCTTCTCCATCAGTTGCAACTTCTACTCCAAATTTCTCTTGGGTTTCCTTTACTGCTTGCTCATTACACAGATTAAATAACATCGTGGATAGGCTACAAGCCTGTCTCACTCCCTTCTCAACCACCCCTTCTCTTTCATCCCCATAAACTTTTGTAACTGATATCTGGTTTCTGTATAAGTTGTAGATAGCCTTTCGTTCCCTGTATTTTACCCCTGCAACTCTCAAAATTTCAAACATGGTACTCCAGTCAATACTGTCAAAAACATTCTCTAAGTCCACAAATGCTATAAACATAGGTTTGCCTTTCGTTAACTTATATTTTAAGATAAGTCGTGCCCTCAGTATTGCTTCGCGAGTTTCTACGCTTCTCCAGAATCAAAACTGATCTTCTCGAAGGTTGGTTTCTACCAAGTTTTCCCATTTTTCTGTAAGGAAATCGTGTTAGAATTTTGCAATCATGATTAGCTAAACTAATAGTTCGGTAATTTACGCACATGTCAGCACCTGCTTTTTGTGGAACTGGAATAACTACGTCTTCTTCAGGTCAGAGAATTTCACGTGTCTCATACATCTTGCACACCAGATGGGAGATTACTGCCATGGTCGGCTGTCCTAAGTGTCTCAATATTTCTAACGGAAAGTCATCTACTTCTAGGGCCTTGTTCCGACTTAAGCCTTTCAGTACTCTGTCAAAATCTTCTCGCAGTATCATATCTCGCCTCTCATCTTCATCTATGGCCTCTTTCAGTTCTTTAACATTGCCTTCAGGTCCATCTCCCTTGTACAGACCCTCTACATACTCTTACACTTTCAGCTTTCACTTCTTTGCTTAGGACTGGTTTTCCATCTGAGCTCGTGACATTCTTACAGCTACATATCTTTTCTCCAACAGCCGCCTCAATTTTCCTATTGGCGGTATCTATCGTTCCCCTAGTGAAACATGAAATCGAATCATTTCAGTTGCCATCTAGCGACTCCTGATTAGTGATTTTGCACTTTCTGCCAGTACAATTTTCTATACGTTGAATTCCAATTTGCCTGCTTCATTTGCTACATATTTATTTTCTCCTTTCATCTGTTAAATTCAATATCTCCTGTGCTATCCAAGAGTTTCTACTAGGCCTTATCTTTTTACCTATTTCACCCTCTCCTGCCTTCATTGTTTCATCTCTTAAAGCTACCCATTCGTCTTCTATTGTATTTATTTTCCCTATTACAGTCAACCATTGCCTAATGCTTCCTTTCAAACTTACAATGACCTCTGATTATTTCAACTTCTTCAGGTCCCATCTCCTCAATTTCCTACCTTTTTACAAATTCTTCCGTTTTAATCTGCAGTCCGTGGCCAATAAATTGTGGTCACATCTGTTGGTGGAAACGTCTTGCAATTTGAAATCTGGTTCCGAAATCTTTGTCTTACCATTATTCAATCGATCTAATACCTTCCATTGTCCGCAAGTCTTCTCCATGTATATACCGTTTCGTGGTTCTTAAACCAAGAGCTAGCGATGGTTAAATTATGCTTTCTTCGAAGTTATACCAGCTGGTACCTCTTTCATTTCCTTCTCCCAGACCATAGTCACCTACCATTTTTTCTTCTCTTCCTTTTCCTACTATAGAATTCCAGTACCACGTCACAATTAAATTTCCGTCTCCCTTAAATATGTGAATAATGTCTTTTATCTCATCATAAATTTCTTCAATTTCTTCATAATCTGCGAAGCTAGTTGGCATATAAACTTTTCCTACTGTGGTAGGCTTGGGCTTCGTCTTTATCTTGGTTACAATAATGCGTTCGCTATGCTGTTCCTAGTAGCTTATCTGAATTCCTATTTTTTAATTCATTATTACCCATATTTGATCCCTTATTCAGATGACCAGGTATTGTTGGTCCTGCCACCGAACATCACTAATTCCCACTGTATCTAGCTTTAACCTGTCAACCTCCCTTTTTAATTTTTCTAATCTACATACCCAATTAAGGGATTAAACATTTCACGGTCCGATCCGTAGAACTCCAGTTCTGTTGCTCCTGGTAACATCCTCCTGAGTAGTCCCCAGCTGGAGATACGATCATTTCTTTATTTTCGTATTTAAAGCAGTTCCACGCTGCCGTGCCCCAACTTTTAATAACCTGTTTCTGCAGGTTCCGTGATATTAATGAACTGTCTCAGTACGAACAGTTAAATGATTCAGTCCTACGCTGCTTCTGCAGCTCATTAATAATAAATACTCGTCTCCGCGTGGAAATTACGAGTGGAGAAAGTTGGGTCACTGAACGCTTTGCTGCAATGGTGATATCTCTGGAAAACTATGCATATGTCTTAGTCTAATAGTGAGATATTTCGTGGAATATTGGAAAGTGAGGGGCTCTCTATTTTCAATAGTATGTGGATGTTTTGTTCCTAAATTACGTCACGAACTCATTGGTTTAATGAAGCATTTCACAAATTACTCTTTCGAAACTAAATTCAGTGTTTACACATAAGAAGAAAAAACGTCATTGAACTGATTTTGGCTGTAAGCTGCAAGAATACGTATTATATAACTTTTGGCCAGGTTTTTAATGAATGCTTACCTTTTCTTGGGTGTTTGGATACACAGCTCTGTATATTGATTACTGTCGAGTTTAAATTGTGTAAGTGTGTCTGTCTGTGACTATTTCGTTATTCATTGGTATTGAGATAGCGTTTTCAATTTTACATAGGGACATAAACATTCGTATAAAACTCCATAACTTGCTACATTGGGGCTTTACTTAACTTAACTTAGTAGCTCATTCTTAAAACACAGAAAACCCACATTTTTGTCCACCCCCTGTACACTCTGCAAGGTATTCCACAGGGCAATGTGGAGGGTACTTCTTATAGGTACTACCTATTTTCTGTTGTAACTAATTGTTTTACAACGCGAGAAAGAATTGACAGTCTGTATGGCTCTATAGCGGCGCTTATCTTTCTTATCTGATTCCCATGATCCCTACGCGAGATATACGGTGTTTGAAACATACTGGTCGCAACTCTTCTCTGATGATGATGATGATGTCTGGTGTGTAGGGCGCTCAACTGTGCGGTCATCAGTGCCCGTACAAAGTCCCAATCTTTACACAATCCAATCTAGCCAATTTCACAAATGATGACGAAATTATTAGGTCAACACAAACACGCAGTACACGGGCAGAGCGATTCTTCTCTGAACACAGCTGCTGTAAATTTACAAGAAAGGTTCTTGAGAATTACGTCGCCTGTCTTCCGATAACTCCCCTTTATGTTGCTCGAGCAACAGTGTGTTCCATTCCCTATTGTTACGATGCCTGAAGCGCGTCTATAACTCGATCGATGTCTTCTTCATAAAGCTGCCAGACGCCATAAAAGTACTGTAGAACTGGTGGCAATTTATGAATAAGTTAGGTATTAGGCTTGTACACAGTTATTAAGCTATTTATTATTCCCATACTCCATTAGCTATTCGGTCAAAATTCGTGTTTAATGTACCACCATGCAGGGTACAATAGTTTTTACACGTATAATTGTGTATGTAGATGTAATTCTCCTCTCTTCTCATGTTAGCTTCTCGTTAGCTGTTCTGTACAGAAATTTTCTGAAGCCTAGCTGTAGTTTCTAAGACGAATGATTCAGTTTGCGGAGATCATGACATCGCAAGCCGAAAACAGCCTACTAACTTTAGCCATCGGCCCTGAGTAATTTGTCGCTAACTCATCAGGTGGCGCCGATCTGGCGCCAATTAAGCTCCATCCTCACAGGACGTTGACGGATGCCCTTTTCCTGCGACCTCGACTCATCTTGGCGTTCCAGTACTGAACGATCCCGAAAGCATGAATAAGGGGGATACCTCCTTTGTCGTAGTTTCAAATCGACCACAAGCTGTCTTGGCCAGTGACCAAATGAACCACGAGCTGTCTTGCTCAGTGACCCGAAGAAATTTTTCTATGTCACGTTCGGAGAAGAAGCTTTGAACAAAAGCCTACCGCAGAAAAAAATAAATTCAATGTCAATGGAAAACATATTTTCACCCCGAGGAAATCTGTCATAAATAGAGTACGAAGTACCGTTATCACATCTTGTAGTAACTTTAAACATATCATAAGAATGTCTTTCAGAAAAAACCATACTTTCAAGTTGTACAAGTTAGTAATACGTGATACCCGTTTTTATGGAAGTACCAAAACAAAATTAAAGAAAGGAATATGAGGAAACTACAAATAACTTTTGAAAACTGACAAAACATTAACTCAGTTTAACAATTAAGGGAATTGAGCGAAATGTAATATTAAATATTAATTGCTAATTTCATTATGAGAATGGTTCTAGAAGCAATATCTCACATTTCAATAAGGTCTGCTGCAACAAGATTATCGAGCGTAGTCCCGGTCAAGTGCAGCGAATAGTGAAAATCTTGCTGTTACTTGCAAACTAAAAACGTACTGAATTATGAAACACTAGTGAATGTTAAACCAACTGGAACAGACGATACAAAATGAAGGAATTTAACTCATTAAGGCTTATATGATGAGACGAAATTAAGGAAACATACTTTTAAATTGTATCAGTGTCATGGTGACTATCGACTGACCACTCAAACCAAGTTGAGGGAGGAGTTCATCAGCGACTTTAAAAAACAAGCACAGTGCCATTGGCTTGTACTGATTTAGACAAGCAGAATATAAAGTAAATTAGAGAATCAGATTACAGATTTGAATCGCACTCATTCAGAACAAGAATCCAGTCTCTTCATTACCGTGACACCTTCCTCACTCAAAAGTGATCTCGAAATGTTGAGAATATGGATTCTTAAAAACAAAAGAGTCAATAAAGGAATAAGGTAAAGCAACAGTTTTCTGTAATCAGTTTGTCAACAGTAAAATAATTCAGATTGACAATGGAGTTACAAAAGCGAAATGATATACACTCCTGGAAATGGAAAAAAGAACACATTGACACCGGTGTGTCAGACCCACCATACTTGCTCCGGACACTGCGAGAGGGCTGTACAAGCAATGATCACACGCACGGCACAGCGGACACACCAGGAACCGCGGTGTTGGCCGTCGAATGGCGCTAGCTGCGCAGCATTTGTGCACCGCCGCCGTCAGTGTCAGCCAGTTTGCCGTGGCATACGGAGCTCCATCGCAGTCTTTAACACTGGTAACATGCCGCGACAGCGTGGACGTGAACCGTATGTGCAGTTGACGGACTTTGAGCGAGGGCGTATAGTGGGCATGCGGGAGGCCGGGTGGACGTACCGCCGAATTGCTCAACACGTGGGGCGTGAGGTCTCCACGGTACATCGATGTTGTCGCCAGTGGTCGGTGGAAGGTGCACGTGCCCGTCGACCTGGGACCGGACCGCAGCGACGCACGGATGCACGCCAAGACCGTAGGATCCTACGCAGTGCCGTAGGGGACCGCACCGCCACTTCCCAGCAAATTAGGGACACTGTTGCTCCAGGGGTATCGGCGAGGACCAGTCGCAACCGTCTCCATGAAGCTGGGCTACGGTCCCGCACACCGTTAGGCCGTCTTCCGCTCACGCCCCAACATCGTGCAGCCCGCCTCCAGTGGTGTCGCGACAGGCGTGAATGGAGGGACGATTGGAGACGTGTCGTCTTCAGCGATGAGAGTCGCTTCTGCCTTGATGCCAATGATGGTCGTATGCGTGTTTGGCGCCGTGCAGGTGAGCGCCACAATCAGGACTGCATACGACCGAGGCACACAGGGCCAACACCCGGCATCATGGTGTGGGGAGCGATCTCCTACACTGGCCGTACACCACTGGTGATCGTCGAGGGGACACTGAATAGTGCGCGGTACATCCAAACCGTCATCGAACCCATCGTTCTACCATTCCTAGACCGGCAAGGGAACTTGCTGTTCCAACAGGACAATGCACGTCCGCATGTATCCCGTGCCACCCAACGTGCTCTAGAAGGTGTAAGTCAACTACTCTGGCCAGCAAGATCTCCGGATCTGTCCCCCATTGAGCATGTTTGGGACTGAATGAAGCGTCGTCTCACGCGGTCTGCACGTCCAGCACGAACGCTGGTCCAACTGAGGCGCCAGGTGGAAATGGCATGGCAAGCCGTTCCACAGGACTACATCCAGCATCTCTACGATCGTCTCCATGGGAGAATAGCAGCATGCATTGCTGCGAAAGGTGGATATACACTGTACTAGTGCCGACATTGCGCATGCTCTGTTGCCTGTTTCTATGTGCCTGTGGTTCTTTCAGTGTGATCATGTGATGTATCTGACCCCAGGAATGTGTCAATAAAGTTTCCCCTTCCTGGGACAATGAATTCACGGTGTTCTTATTTCAATTTCCAGGAGTGTATTTTAGGGCAGTTGAGGAAAACGTCGCGGAAATGAAATACAGGGAAGAGTAAATACGGCCTAGAGCCTACCTGGTAAACCAAGTACCGCTTCAGGAAGTACGTTTCCAATAATTCTGAATCTTGAAGATTAGTATCAGTTAGCACTGTGGTTCCTGACTTACGTTGGCGAGATATGAAACGTTAATCCGAAAATGATTTAAAAATTCTTGATTTCTCAGTGAGAACTAGAGATGCATTTTGAGGATTATTAGCGCAGACAGTAAAACAAAGAAATTTATCAGGGTACATGGAAGACGTAATTATGTCTGTATTGAAAATTTGGAGGAAGAGTGTGGGACATACCCTCATGTGAATCCATAGAAGACGGAACATACAACTTCTTTTCTAGAGTTAAAGAGATGCGAGAAGGCTAAGGCAATGGGTTAATGGAAGGTGGGTCTGCGCCGAGTCCCGTAGCGTTCGTTATCGGACTTCGTTAACTTTTTAATTATAGTTAGTTGAGCCAATACGCCGCCACTCAACCCACTACGGCCTTATATTTTATTTCTACATGTGTTATTGTCTTGGTGACGTATCTTCGAGAACTTTATCAATTTTTCTAACTGTAAAAGAATGTTTCGATACAGTTAAGCTTCCGGTCTCATTCGCTTGTGGTTACAGCACCTATCGCATGGCCTTACTTTCTCGCCACCTTTACCGCACCGAACGACCTCAGCCACAAACTGCCTTTAGTCGTTTTATATCAGTGTCGATAACAGTAAGGCTAATAAATTTTGTATTATTGTCTGCCGTCACCAAGGATCACGATTTTTATATCTGCATATTCCCTGTAAAAAGCTGCAAATCCCAAAGGACACACTTTAAAGAGACAGCTGGCCCTTCCTTCTTTCCTCGCTGAGGGTCTGAAAAGCACACAAAAAACCTCCCCGCTGAGGCCAAAAAGGAAGGAATATTTCCTTTCACAGCAGCCCCTCGCCGCATCCTCAGTCACGGCTATCTCTTCGTTACATAAAATTCTCTGCACGTTGCAGCCGCTCCTCCTGTTCAACTCGTGTTCATTTACTGAAAAGCAACTCCGAAAGACAACGCTCGCCGTCGTGGAAGAAGTTGAGCACTATACATAGAAAACAATGACAGCAGTCTCAGTGGCGATGACAGCTTGAGAGATAACACCCTGGACTGAGTTATCTGTCGTCGAGAAGCGTTCTGACACCCCACTGATGTAGCTGACGCCACACGGGATTGTCTTGCTGCGGTCTCAGGTAATCTTCCGCCTGCATCTGACTCATTACGAACGCGCAGTAGCGTCGCTTTCCTCCGCTCCTTCACCAAATAATGTGCCACTGGCCAGTTTTTGGCCTGGTTATTACCGTAGTATCAACAAAGTTATGAAAAGAATATGTCACTACTCACCAGAAAGGTGACACATTGAGTTGTAGGCAGACACGGTGGAAATAATGTTGCCTACAAGCTATTGGTTGTGAATTAACGAGCATTTCGCTCTCAATTAAGTATATGGCCGGAAGACTCAACTTACAGGAGTTGTGAAACGAACCCTGTCGTCCAGGACCGCGTGCCAAAAAGGGCACAGATTCGCCACGAGATGGGAAAACTCGCAGGCGTCTGTTGTTTATTGAGGGGTAAATACTGTCGAGTGCGAGTGAGACAGACGAGAGTCTACGTTATCGGGGTACTCAATAGAAGGCTTTTTTGGCCAAGGAGACGCAGCAGTGCTAAATATTGTGGACTCAAGATCGGCCATAAAGGGATACATTTAAGAAAAGTATTTAATTCTGTAGTAATGCAGGGAAAAAGATCGACATTTCATATAGAAGGGCATCATTAAAATGACAAACGTTGTAAATATCAACTCTGTAACTTTATTTCTTTAAAAGATATAGCAAATTTAAACTCAGCATTTTCAGTTAAGCATCAGATCATGTCCTCCACACAAAACACATTACACGACAGCATGACACCTTTTTGAATCGTTAGGTAATATATACCCGTGGTCTACGGGTAGCGTCTTTGATTCATAATCAAAACGTCTTCGGTCCCGGGTTCGATCCCCGCCACTGTTTAAATTTTGATAAATAATCAGCATTGGCGGCCGAAGACTTCCGGCATAAGAAGTCAGCCTCATTCTGCCAACGGCCTTGTCAAACAGGACGGAGGAGCGGATAAAGGTTCGGGGCACTCTCTTGTCCTAGGGGTGGGAAATTGCCCCTAAAGGCGGAAGAATCAGCAATGATCAACGACATGAGGATGCAGAAGGCAATGGAAACCACTGCATTAAAGACACGTAACGTGTATCCACAGGACATGTGGCCTGTATTTGAAGAAGTGTCATGATGATCTCTCCACTGGCAAAAGATTCCGGAATAGTCCCCCATTCGGGTCTCCGGGAGGGGACTGCCAAGGGGGAGGTTACCATGAGAAAAAGACTGAATAATCAACGAAATGATAACATTATAAGAGTCGGGGCGTGGAATGTCAGAAGCTTGAACGTGGTAGGGAAACTAGAAAATATGAAAAGGGAAATGCAAAGGCTCAATCTAGATATAGTAGGGGTCAGTGAAGTGAAGTGGAAGGAAGACAAGGATTTCTGGTCAGATGAGTATCGGGTAATATCAACAGCAGCAGAAAATGGTATAACAGATGTAGGATTCGTTATGAATAGGAAGGTAGGGCAGAGGGTGTGTTACTGTGAACAGTTCAGTGACCGGGTTGTTCTAATCAGAATCGACAGCAGACCAACACCGACAACGATAGTTCAGGTATATATGCCGACGTCGCAAGCTGAAGATGAACAGATAGAGAAAGTGTATGAGGATATTGAAAGGGTAATACAGTATGTAAAGGGGGGCGAAAATCTAATAGTCATGGGCGACTGGAATGCAGTTGTAGGGGAAGGAGTAGAACAAAAGGTTACAGGAGAATATGGGCTTGGGACAAGGAATGAAAGAGGAGAAAGACTAATTGAGTTCTGTAACAAGTTACAGCTAGTAATAGCGAATACCCTGTTCAAGAATCACAAGAGGAGGAGGTATAATTTGATTACATCATGGTCAGACAGAGGTTCCGAAATCAGATACTGGATTGTAAGGCGTACCCAGGAGCAGATATAGACTCAGATCACAATATAGTAGTGATGAAGAGTAGGCTGAAGTTCAAGACATTAGTCAGGAAGAATCAATACGCAAAGAAGTGGGATACGGAAGTACTAAGGAATTACGAGATACGTTTGAAGTTCTCTAACGCTATAGATACAGCAATAAGGAATAGCACAGTAGGCAGTACAGTTGAAGAGGAATGGACATCTCTAAAAAGGGCCATCACAGAAGTTGGGAAGGAAAACATAGGTACAAAGAAGGTAGCTGCGAAGAAACCATGGGTAACAGAAGAAATACTTCAGTTGATTGATGAAAGGAGGAAGTACAAACATGTTCCGGGAAAATCAGGAATACAGAAATACAAGTCGCTGAGGAATGAAATAAATAGGAAGTGCAGGGAAGCTAAGGCGAAATGGCTGCAGGAAAAATGTGAAGACATCGAAAAAGATATGATTGTCGGAAGGACAGACTCAGCATACAGGAAAGTCAAAACAACCTTTGGTGACATTAAAAGCAACGGTGTTAACATTAAGAGTGCAACGGGAATTCCACTGTTAAATGCAGAGGAGAGAGCAGATAGGTGGAAAGAATACATTGAAAGCCTCTATGAGGGTGAAGATTTGTATGATGTGATCGAAGAAGAAACAGGAGTCGATTTAGAAGAGATAGGGGATCCAGTATTAGAATCGGAATTTAAAAGAGCTTTGGAGGACTTACGGTCAAATAAGGCGGAAGGGATTCCATCAGAATTTCTAAGATCATTGGGGGAAGTGGCAACAAAACGACTATTCACGTTGGTGTGTAGAATATATGAGTCTGGCGATATACCATCTGACTTTCGGGAAAGCATCATCCACACAATTCCGAAGACGGCAAGAGCTGATAAGTGCGAGAATTATCGCACAGTTAGCTTAACAGCTCATGCATCGAAGCTGCTTACAAGAATAATATACAGAAGAATGGAAAAGAAAATTGAGAATGCGCTAGTTGACGATCAGTTTGGCTTTAGGAAAAGTAAAGGGACGAGAGAGGCCATTCTGACGTTACGGCTAATAATGGAAGCAAGGCTAAAGAAAAATCAAGACTCTTTGGTAGGATTTGTCGACCTGGAAAAAGCGATCGACAATATAAAATGGTGCAAGCTGTTCGAAATTCCGAAAAAAGTAGGGGTAAGCTATAGGGAGAGACAGGTCATATACAATATGTACAACAACCAAGAGGGAATAATAAGAGTGGACGATCAAGAACGAAGTGCTCGTATTAAGAAGGGTGTAAGACAAGGCTGTAGCCTTTCGCCCCTACTCTTCAATCTGTACATTGAGGAAGCAATGATGGAAATAAAAGAAAGGTTCAGGAGTGGAATTAAAATACAAGGTGAAAGGATATCAATGATACGATTCGCTGATGACATTGCTATCCTGAGTAAAAATGAAGAAGAATTAAATGATCTGCTGAACGGAATGAACAGTCTAATGAGTACACAGTATGGTTTGAGAGTAAATCGGAGAAAGACGAAGGTAATGAGAAGTAGTAGAAATGAGAACATCGAGAAACTTATCATCAGGATTGATGGTCACGAAGCCAATGAAGTTAAGGAATTCTGCTACCTAGGCAGTAAAATAACCAATGACGGACGGAGCAAGGAGGACATCAAAAGCAGACTCGCTATGGCAAAAAAGGCATTTCTGGCCAAGAGAGGTCTACTAATATCAAATACCGGCCTTAATTTGACAAAGAAATTTCTGAGGATGTACGTCTGGAGTACTGCATTGTATGGTAGTGAAACATGGACTGTGGGAAAACCGGAACAGAAGAGAATCGAAGCATTTGAGATGTGGTGCTATAGACGAATGTTGAAAATTAGGAGGACTGATAAGGTAAGGAATGAGGAGGTTCTACGCAGAATCGGAGAGGAAAGGAATATGTGGAAAACACTGATAAGGAGAAGGGACAGGATGATAGGACATCTGCAAAGACATGAGGGAATGACTTCCATGGTACTAGAGGGAGCTGTAGAGGGCAAAAACTGTAGAGGAAGACGTAGGTTGCAAGTGCTACTCTGAGATGAAGAGGTTAGCACAGGAAAGGAATTCGTGGCGGGCCTTATCAAACCAGTCAGTAGACTAATGAAAAAAAGAGGTAATAGAATATTTGTTGTAAAATTTACTACATAATAGTTCAATAATAGTTCAAATGGCTCTGAGCACTATGGGTCTTAACTTCTGAGGTCATCAGTCCCCTAGAACTTAGAACTACTTAAACCTAACTAACGTAAGGACATCACACACATGCATGGCCGAGGTAGGATTCGAACCTGCGACCGTAGCGGCGGCCACGCGGTTCCGAACTGAAGCGCCTAGAACCGCTCGGCCACTCTGGCCGGGCATAATAATTACTTTGTTCTTTATTTATTTATCAGAAAGCACATTGGTGCAAGCCTGCTGGCTGTGACATTCAAAGCTAAAAAGGAAACTGTATTGGTATTATGTAAAATAATTTAACGTTAATTATGTAATGGATATTATTGTTACTTTATTTAGAACGTGGAAGTGGTCAAGCTTTGATTACTTAAATATGTTAAAACGGAAAGTGATGTAGAATAAGCTGTAGCCAATTAGATGGACGGCTTCGGGATAGGGAACTGCTCTAGTCAGTTTAGCGAAGATGTTCGGCGCGTGGGAATCGCGGTGGGAGACAATCAGAGGGCAGTTCTGGTGTACACAGCAAAGAGTACAGGTCGGCTGGAGACACCAAAGGATACAGTTCGGATTGAGACGCGGAAGAGGACTGTCGATCTTAAGTCTCTGAGCGGTGAGCAGCCTTGCACCTGTTATGAATTCGTTAACTTTTCCCGTAGTTAACGAGGTGGAGTATTGGACTGGTGATTCGCGATAAGATTGTGAATGAGCAAACTGTATCAAATGGATATGAGATCGAGTGTAACAAATATCTCTAAATACGACCACTTTCGCTATTAGTTTGCTTTCTGACTAAACATTATTCTAACCAACTCACAACCATGTGGTCTACATCATTTATGGGTCGTTAATTTAGTTCCCGATATTATTGGTTCAAATGGCTCTGAGCGCTATGGGACTTAACATCTGAGGTCATCAGTCCTCTAGAACTTAGAGCTACTTAAACCTAACTAACCTAAGGACATCACACACATCCAAGCAGGAGGCAGGATTCGAACCTGCGACAGAGCGGTCGCGCGGCTCTATACTGAAGCGCCTAGAACCGCTCGGCTACACCGGCCGGCACGATATTATTATTACTGTTGTTATATGTAATGTTAACTTCTATTTGGCGAACTTGCCATGAGCCAGAGCATTTAATCAAAGCGTCACAAGTGTCTAATTTAGGGCGTGTAATGCGACACGTGCGGTTCAACCCCTAGTCGAGTTTGAGGCAAGACAGTTCGACGAAGGGGAACCGCATGTGAGCCCGAACATCTTTGGGATGTTAACTGGCACAGTCAAAGTCTTCTTCAAAAAGGAAAAACACTCATACACACTTTCATACAAGCAGGCGCACCACACACACACACACACACACACACACACACACACACACACACACATGCATGACCACTATCTCTTGAGAATGTGAGGCGTGCTGGTTTGTATTAATGTGTGTGTGTTTCTCTCTTCTGAAGAAGGCTTACGCAAGAAGCTTATATGAAACAGCCTTTTCGTCGTGAATGTCTGAGTGTGAGCAGCAGTCTATCATTTTCATAATATTGTTGATATTCCAACCTGGTGTACCAGTACACCCTTGTGTGGTCCGTTCTAGCGACATAACTATTACAGACAAATGGCACACACACACACACACACATTCAGAGAACACATAGAGTGAGCCAGAAATTCGACAGATTTTCAGAGGTTCTTCAGGGATTCAGGAATATCTTGTGAGTATTTTTGTACAGTGAACCGCCAGTCTTTGGCGGTTCGTTGTAGAGTAATAACGTAGTTGTGACTTACTCTGTTCGTTACCTCAATTCGCTTCGTTTCTGTGCAGATATAATCACACATAGAGAAACAAGATCTCTGTTCTGTGGTTTTTGTCACTATGGGACCTCAGCGTGGAGGTCGTGCCACTCTTCCATTGCATTCGGTGGAACCCTGCATGAAATACATATCGCTCAACTCTTTTATCAGTAATCTGATGCATAGTGTTCTGTAGCACTGTTAAAATGCTACCAACGCTGCCGGTTCAAATGGTTCAAATGGCTCTGTGCACTATCTGACTTAACTTCTGTTGTCATCAGTCGCCTAGAACTTAGAACTAATTAAACCTAACTGACCTTAGGACATCACACACATTCATGCCCGAGGCAGGATTCGAACCTGCGACTGAAGCGGTTGCTCGGTTCCAGACTGTAGTGCTAGAACCGCACGGGCACTCCGGCCGGCAGCGCTGCCGGTAAACAAACCCTAAACAGAAAAGTGCAGTATGAATGCAAGCTACAAAGCGAAGACTAAAGTAGACATTGTCGTTGTCAACAGCAAGCACCGTAAGTGAATGAAACAAGTTTGTTTGCAATGAAGAGAGGCAGCGTATATAGCCGAGATTTGCAATATTGCGCACTATTTCAGTGCAGTACAGAAGAAAAATCTAATGGGTGCAACAAATCAAGAGAAAATCAATAACGGAGTATCAAGCCGCCGGATTCCACGAGTCCCTCATACCAAAATACTCAGTAGGTATCCCTGATCAACCTCCGAAACTTTGTCGGTGAAGTTGTGGTTCAAATGGTTCAAATGGCTCTGAGCACTATGGGACTCAACTGCTGTGGTCATCAGTCCCCTAGAACTTAGAACTACTTAAACCTAACTAACCTAAGGACATCACACACACCCATACCCGAGGCAGGATTCGAACCTGCGACCGTAGCAGTCGCACGGTTCCTGACTGCGCGCCTAGAACCGCGAGACCACCGCGGCCGGCGGTGAAGTTGTGTTTCACCCTATATAATGAAGGTATAACTGATTAGTTTATAGAAAATAGCACCTCTTGCCAGTTTAACGCAATATTAATAACGCAAGTGGTTGCTTTCGAATCGCGTTCGCATGGTAAGACAACTAAGACAGGCCACCCGAAATATATCCAAAATGAATAAATCTATCGCCTTGCGGTTTTCGCCAAATTATAGCGGACAATATGGCGATTTTTCTGACGTTCGCAAGTAATTTTTATCGTTTATAGTCACCGAATTACGAACCGACTGTTTTTTTCTTTTTTCCTCACAGAACTGTATACTCTTTTCTGTGGCATTTGAAATCTTCTAAGAGAACACCAAATAGTTTCAAGATAACAGCCCCACAAACGTCTCACCATCAGGAGAAGAGGCTCCAAAATTGTCTGCCCCGTTACAACTAAATGCTAGCAAACACGTAACTGAGGTGATTTTTTTTTCTTTTTATTTTTTTTATTTTTTTTTTTTTCCCTGAGCGCTTGAAGCCATTCTGTATTCAGCCGTTGTAGGAATTAGATAACTTATTCGTAAAGCTACTGAGACATTCAGAATATATACGATAGTCGAACATGTGAATACTGTTTAAGGCAAATGTCGCCGAACTATTAGAGCAGCGCTGCGTTTCTATGCTGAAGAGTATTCAGATCGTGCCAAGCACTCACGATCTGTCTTTGCAAACACTATAAAAATGTTCCAGAAACTGAAAGTGTTGAGAATAAAAGACGCCAAGGAAAAATAAGAGCAACTGATGAAAGAAATGAAACTAACATTTTAGCAGCGGTGACACACAATGTAAATGTCACTATCGCGGCATCTCGGAATAACGACAGGAGTCAACAGAAAGAGTGTTCTTCGAACACTCAGGTCCATCGCATACATACTCTTCACATTTCGCTGCAAATATAGCTTCATGGCAATGACTTCCAAAACTGATTACAGTTCTCCGAATGTTATCTACGAAAAGTGCTAATTAATGTGACATATATTCGTCAACTTCCCCCATGAACCATGGACCTTGCCGTTGGTGGGGAGGCTTGCGTGCCTCAGCGATACAGATGGCCGTACCGTAGGTGCAACCACAACGGAGGGGTATCTGTTGAGAGGCCAGACAAACATGTGGTTCCTGAAGAGGGGCAGCAGCCTTTTCAGTAGTTGCAGGGGCAACAGTCTGGATGATTGACTGATCTGGCCTTGTAACATTAACCAAAACGGCCTTGCTGTGCTGGTACTGCGAACGGCTGAAAGCAAGGGGAAACTACAGCCGTAATTTTTCCCGAGGACATGCAGCTTTACTGTATGATTAAATGATGATGGCGTCCTCTTGGGTAAAATATTCCGGAGGTAAAATAGTCCCCCATTCGGATCTCCAGGCGGGGACTACTCAAGAGGACGTCGTTATCAGGAGAAAGAAAACTGGCATGCTACGGATCGGAGCGTGGAATGTCAGATCCCTTAATCGGGCAGGTAGGTTAGAAAATTTAAAAAGGGAAATGCATAGGTTAAAGTTAGATATAGTGGGAATTAGTGAAGTTCGGTGGCAGGAGGAACAAGACTTTTGGTCGGGAGAATACAGGGTTATAAATACAAAATCAAATAGGGGTAATGCAGGAGTAGGTTTAATAATGAATAAAAAAATAGGAGTGCGGGTTAGCTACTGCAAACAGCATAGTGAACGCATTATTGTGGCCAAGATAGACACAAAGCCCATTCCTACTACAGTAGTACAAGTTTATATGCCAACTAGCTCTGCAGATGATGAAGAAATTGATGAAATGTATGACGAGATAAAAGAAATTATTCAGGTAGTGAAGGGAGACGAAAATTTAATAGTCATGGGTGACTGGAATTCGTCTGTAGGAAAAGGGAGAGAAGGAAACATAGTAGGTGAATATGGATTGGGGGGAAGAAATGAAAGAGGAAGCCGCCTTGTAGAATTTTGCACAGAGCATAACTTAATCATAGCTAACACTTGGTTCAAGAATCATAAAAGAAGGTTGTATACCTGGAAGAATCCTGGAGATACTAATAGGTATCAGATAGATTATATAATGGTAAGACAGAGATTTAGGAACCAGGTTTTAAATTGTAAAACATTTCCAGGGGCAGATGTGGATTCTGACCACAATCTATTGGTTATGAACTGCAGATTGAAACTGAAGAAACTGCAAAAAGGTGGGAATTTAAGGAGATGGGACCTGGCTATACTGAAAGAACCAGAGGTTGTAGAGAGTTTCAGGGAGAGCATAAGGGAACGATTGACAGGAATGGGGGAAAGAAATACAGTAGAAGAAGAATGGGTAGCTCTGAGGGATGAAGTAGTGAAGGCAGCAGAGGATCAAGTAGGTAAAAAGACGAGGGCTCATAGAAATCCTTGGGTAACAGAAGAAATATTGAATTTAATTGATGAAAGGAGAAAATATAAAAATGCAGTAAATGAAGCAGGCAAAAGGGAATACAAACGTCTCAAAAATGAGATCGACAGAAAGTTCAAAATGGCTAAGCAGGGTTGGCTAGAGGACAAATGTAAGGATGTAGAGGCTTGTCTCACTAGGGGTAAGATAGATACTGCCTACAGGAAAATTAAAGAGACCTTTGGAGAGAAGAGAACCACTTGTATGAATATCAAGAGCTCAGATGGCAACCCAGTTCTAAGCAAAGAAGGGAAGGCAGAAAGGTGGAAGGAGTATATACAGGGTTTATACAAGGGCGATGTACTTGAGGACAGTATTATGGAAATGGAAGAGGATGTAGATGAAGATGAAATGGGAGATAAGATACTGCGTGAAGAGTTTGACAGAGCACTGAAAGACCTGAGTTGAAACAAGGCCCCGGGAGTAGACAACATTCAATTAGAACTACTGATGGCCTTGGGAGAGCCAGTCGTGAAAAAACTCTACCATCTGGTGAGCAAGATGTATGAGACAGGCGAAATACCCACAGACTTCAAGAAGAATATAATATTTCCAATACCAAAGAAAGCAGGTGTTGACAGATGTGAAAATTACCGAACTATCAGTTTAATAAGTCACAGCTGCAAAATACTAACGCGAATTCTTTACAGACGAATGAAAAAACTGTTAGAAGCGGACCTCGGGAAAAATCAGTTTGGATTCCGTAGAAATATTGGAACACGTGAGGCAATACTAACCTTACGAATTATCTTAGAAGAAAGATTAAGAAAAGGCAAACCTACGTTTCTAGCATTTGTAGACTTAGAGAAAGCTTTTGACAACGTTAACTGGAATACTCTCTTTCAAATTCTGAATGTGGCAGGGGTAAAATACAGGCAGCGAAAGGCTATTTACAATTTGTACAGAAACCAGATGGCAGTTATAAGAGTCGAGGGGCATGAAAGGGAAGCAGTGGTTGGGAAAGGAGTGAGACAGGGTTGTAGCCTCTCCCCGATGTTATTCAATCTGTATATTGAGCAAGCAGTAAAGGAAACAAAAGAAAAATTCGGAGTAGGCATTAAAATTCATGGAGAAGAAGTAAAAACTTTGAGGTTCGCCGATGACATTGTAATTCTGTCAGAGACAGCAAAGGACTTGGAAGAGCAGTTGATCGGAATGGACAGTGTCTTGAAAGGAGGATATAAGATGAACATCAACAGAAGCAAAACGAGGATAATGGAATGTAGTCAAATTAAATCGGGTGATGCTGAGGGGATTAGATTAGGAAATGAGACACTTAAAGTAGTATAGGAGTTTTGCTATTTAGGGAGTAAAATAACTGATGATGGTCGAAGTAGAGAGGATATAAAATGTAGATTTGCAATGGCAAGGAAAGCGTTTCTGAAGAAGAGAAATTTGTTAACATCGAGTATAGATTTAAGTGTCAGGAAGTCGTTTCTGAAAGTATTTGTATGGAGTGTAGCCATGTATGGAAGTGAAACATGGACGATAACTAGTACGGATAAGAAGAGAATAGAAGCTTTCGAAATGTGGTGCTACAGAAGAATGCTGAAGATAAGGTGGGTAGATCACGTAACTAATGAGGAGGTATTCAATAGGATTGGGGAGAAGAGAAGTTTGTGGCACAACTTGACTAGAAGAAGGGATCGGTTGGTAGGACATGTTTTGAGGCATCAAGGGATCACAAATTTAGCATTGGAGGGCAGCGTGGAGGGTAAAAATCGTAGAGGGAGACCAAGTGATGAATACACTAAGCAGATTCAGAAGGATGTAGGTTGCAGTAGGTACTGGGAGATGAAGAAGCTTGCACGGGATAATCATGGAGAGCTGCATCAAACCAGTCTCAGGACTGAAGACCACAACAACAACAACATATTCGTAAAATTTTGTTCAAGGAAGACGCATCGTTTCATAGCATGGGAAAGTCAATGTATGTAACAAGCACTGATGGCCAGTTGAAAATCCACGCAGACTCCAAGCAGAATAACTACGGCGGCCTTGGTCTATGAAGAATCGCGTCATTGCTCCGTGTTTTGTTGACGGGAATCTAAATACACGCAAGTAACTCGAGTCTTAGGATATGCTGCTGCCGCAGTTATTGGAAGACATCTCACTGAAGGTAAGGCAATCAGTGTGGTACCAAACCAACATGACATGTGTCTCTCCCATTCTGCACATATTTGGAGAGCATCGGCTCTGTCGTTCAGAAAATCCAAATGGTCTGCAAATTCATCAAATGTAACATTTATACATTTTTTTCTGTGGCGAAAATTAACACAAGAGCTCTATTAGGAAACATCGACGATGCCCGCAAGCGTAAAATGCCTTATAACATGATCCTGCGTTACCGTTAACCCTAAAGGAAAATCAAATTGCAGCAGTGTTTGTTCAGAGTCACTGTACAGCGTGCAACAGTGCTAAAAGCCAGCATTTCGGGTA
This sequence comes from Schistocerca nitens, assembly GCF_023898315.1. Lineage (NCBI taxonomy): Eukaryota > Metazoa > Arthropoda > Insecta > Orthoptera > Acrididae > Schistocerca > Schistocerca nitens. The sequence goes on from NC_064622.1 coordinate 36,976,695, forward strand.
CTCGATGTAAAAGCCGTGATATTAAAAACACGAAGAGTACTTGAGTTACGTGCTTGCTTACATCTGATATAGTAGGGCAGACGTTTGTGGAACCACTTCTTCTCATGGCAGGGGAGAGGTCTGCGACTATGGTTGATATTATTTGATCGTGTCTCATATATGTCATGTTGTTGAAGTTCATTTAATAGATTCTTTAACGCCACAGATAAAGGTATTTCATTCCATCAGAAAAAAAGTCGATGTTGTAGTTTGGTGACTATAAACGATAAAAAGTACTTGCGAACGTGAAAAAATTCATCACACTGTTCGCTGTTACTTGGCGAAAAGCGCACCTCGATATATTTTTCTATTCTGGATAGATTTGGGGTGGTCTGTCTTGGCTGCTTTACTCCGTATAGTAGACATAAATAAATGGGAATGTTGCTGCCTAATATAGTTTCTTTTATTCAACTTTCATTAGTTTCTATTTCAGATATCTGACTTCCAGAAACGGGCATTTTCAGAAGTTCTCCTGGAATGATTCTCTCTAGCATGAAGCTTGGATGCAACTATATGCTAAACAGGTGATGAATCAATACTACGTAACACACATTCCCTACAATAATCGGTGCATATCCACTACAATCATCGATGCTTATTTCCCTAGCATTTTTTGCTCTCAGTCTCATGAAGTCTTTAATATGTCCGCCACCCTCCTCACAACACAACAATTCTTGCATTAAACCTACTTTCTGTAAAACCCGAAATGTCAGTGTCAAACCTGTCACCATAACTATTTGAGGCAGTTTCATGATATATTACGTTATCTGTGTCCGTAAAGCTCGTAACCTCTTTTCCCCTCAGATTTCTTCAGCGTTTACCCGTAATAGAAATCTAAGAGAAGCATCTTAGAAATCATTTGGGATGAAGGGCCCCTCAGCTGTGATATTTTAATTCAGATGATGAAAACCTCAACAAAAAATTGGTTCAAATGACTCTGAGCACTATGGGACTTAACATCTGAGGTCATCAGTCCCCTAGAACTTAGAACTACTTAAACCTAACTAACCTAAGGACATCACACACAACCATGCCCGCGGCAGGATTCGAACCTGCGACCGTAGTGGTCACGCGGTTCCAGACTGAAGCGCCTAGAACCGCACGGCCACACCGGCCGGCAAAACCTCAAAAACCGCATGAAAGCAACACAGCTAGTCTCATGACATTATAATTAGATCTTCAGGTAACAAACGGTTGATCTTTCAATAAATAACGCCCTTAAAATCTCCGTAAGGGTAAGTAATAGAAGTCTGCAATCTTGCTGCACAAAATTTGCGTTATAGAGTATACAACCGTCGTTAATAAATTGCCATTGGTACTGGAGAGAGACGTAGCCTGAACATATGTGAAATGTGACACTTTTTTTTTTTTTTTTTTTTTTTTTTTTTTTTTTTAGGAGTTTACAGGTTGAACCGAAACCAGTGAATGAGGCTAGGCTACAACATAGTCGTTCGGGATACAGTTTCTCCTCCATTTCGTTAATCAATCTGAGTTTGAATTTGTTTGTAATACTATGGTTAACAACACACGAATTTCACTAACTGGTATGCCACATCAAAGCTTAGTTGTTATTTGGGCCAAGGGCAGCAGTTCACAACTGACTCCCGGAAATAGTCGAGTCACAATTACAGTAGGTTGTGTGCTTGCCCTGTCACTTGCATACCGCTGCTGATAGGACCTCAGTGAGCAGGAAATCGGCCAGTGAGCACGTTTGGTGTTGCAAAGTTGTGCTGCTGGGAACACTACTTTCTCTTTGATACTGATATTCATCTCTCAGTTTCGCTATAAATAATTTTATATGCACTTGACTTTTAGGTAAAGCTGCTTGCTAAAATATTCCATACAGTCACAGCTTCAGCACCTCTGTACATATGAACATTCGTCACTGCAAGTGGGTACACGTAGAAAGCCATACTGTGAGACGGACTTCAGTTCCGTAAGTGGCAGTCTGTTGTAGCAGGTATTCGATATCTGCATGTATGACAAACGCAAACTTTAATTCGTTGCTAAACTGGTCGAATTTAACGTCCTGTTTTTATGCGTAGACTGTGTTTTCTGGTTTGACTTACGAACAGTAACTCAACGTGCAGGCAACTTGTGTTTAGAATGAAAACAGTGCGTACTGCGCTCAAATAGTTCAACTGAAATTTGATGAGCCGTCATGCTACCACTTGCTGACCACGGAAGGTTTTTCATGGGACACAAATGGTAAATGTTCGTGTTTTTTACTGGTGGTTCTAACGGGTTTATTGGTTCTCGCGAATCTGATCTTTCGAAATATGCAGTGAAATCATTTTAAATTATTTTCCTACGTTTTCTTTTCTTTTTTTCCGCCTATAAACTCTCACTTGTGCTCAGAATACTGAAAACTGTACACATTAACAGGTACATTTAATTGTTTTTATCAAATATTTCCACGTACTTAGAAAATGGAACGTTTGTAAATTTGAGGGAATCGGAATGAGGAAGGCAATTAGAGTGATGGTGGTGGTGGTAAGTTCTATGGGATCAAACTGTTGAGGTCATCGGTCCCTAGGCTTTCACACTACTTAAACTAACTTACGCTAAGTACAACACACACACCTATGCCCGAGGGAGGACTCGAACCTCCAACGGGGGGAGCCGCACGAACCGTGGCTAGACCACGCGCCTACCCAATTAGAGCTCTGTTTCAGATAAACATTTGCAGAGTATTAACCTGCTAAAAGTGGCCATTGGAAGCAATAATAGGGTATTTGACTGTTTGCGGGAAACCGTTTTAAATGGTGAATTATATCATTTTATGCTCACAACATGCGTTTCTTTCATGAAATTTAATGTCTGAAAAAGAAACCGGAAATGAAATTCAAACAATTTGAAAGCACGCTAAAACGCTCCATTTGAGTCATGTGCTGCCTGTGACATCGCTGGCTAACACGCTGCTCCTACTTTCCTAAAGCTCATTCACAGAGACATCTTGTTTTGAAATTAACGTTTCGCGAAGTGGGCTACAAATAACGAGTAGTACCACAACGTACAAGTAAATCTATAAAGACTCCTAAAAAACTGTTTTTGAGTGTTACAAAGATTGAGAAGATGCGTAAAATGTGGTTCCAACGCGCTCGTAGAGAATGACTTGTTTTTAATTTCTGTGAGGATCATTTTGATTTAAGTAAATGCTTCATATGAACACATTATCGCTTGTAGCGTAACAGATAGCGCGTGATGCACTGGTAATGAAATATTAACAAGATCGATCCTCTTTCGGACATTCGGAGCAAGATTCCTTCATTTGTTCCTCCGGCTGTTCTCCTTGCTTAACACTACTGTCTTTTTCAGTTTACTTTATTCATAACACAGTTATGTAAGAGGTTAAAATTCTATATCATATTACGTTTTAGTATCTATTTCCATTCACTACTTCCATTTTACACCTGATCAATTTGGAATGAATGGTGTTAAGAAACTGTAACTCATATCAGACTTAGCTCTAATTCTGAAGAATCTGAGAAACCATTTAACAGTTTCTGGCCACATTATGCTTCCAAGACAAGTTGGCGAAGACAGTAGTTTGCCACTTCCGATTGTGTCCATTGAGCGTGTTATAAAGCTGTACGATTGTGACAAAGAGGAAAACAACATTAGTTGGAACCTAGGAAGAAATGTAAGAAACATCAGTGCGATAAAATGAAAGTTGATCTTGCTTAAACACTTTTATATCATAGAATTTCAGCAGAAATTAAGAATGTAGTAGATCAACAGGTGATTTAGGTTCTGCGGCGTGAGCTGCATATTTTGTAAACACAATTTACGGTGGATTTAAATTAATTAGTTGGAGAAACAGAGAGACTCCAATGTTTAAGGCTGCTGGAGGCAAACATGATGATGCTCTGTAGTTCCCCTCGAGAGCGACTACGCTGCCTGAAAATTTCAGGCTTGAGAAATGCATTATTTGGAAAACAGTAGTAGTTCTAGCAAAAATCACAGCAATTAATAATCAGAATTATCTGCAGTATGAAAAATTTTCCGCTGAGTTTTCTTTTCACAGTTGTCCTGAAAAATCTTTTAAGCATTTCCCTAGAAAATAATCCAGTTCCAGATTCCCTCAGTTTTAACACAATTCTGCGACTTATTGCTGTGTCATAGTACTTCCGTCGCAGACGGCGTGCAAGGCAGTTTTCACATATATGACTTCCACAACATAAGAAACCGAGTTATTTTTTAAGAATGAAGAAAACATTAACACATCAACATTCTGAAGGTTTCCACTGAATACCTCTCCATTGTTATTTAAGAGCTGTAAATAGGTTCTCCGTCACTAAATGACTTGCATGTTTGCAGAAAAAGTACGGGAAGACATTAGGAACTTCAGCTAACTCTGCTGTAACACAATTACTCATAGCTTGCGACGTCACCAGAGCTTCAGCCAGTAACAGAGCGTTTCCGATTACTCGGCCAAATCTTGAAATTTAATCATTTTGAACTTTACTTAACTAAAAATAATATATATTTTATGAGAATATTTGAATGCTATAATCATTCATAACAACAACAATGCGAACCATATTTCTAACTTAAAAAATACCCTATTACAGTTCTTGAGTCAACATTCAGCATGGCAAGTTTGTTTGCGACCAATGTTGGTAATTTTCTATACGCTGCTGCACAGAGGCTTTTATTTATATTCACCTTAAACATCACATTCCAGAATTTGTTTTAACACCGAACAGGGATTGAGAACTAGGAAAGTGTCCCATTATTTCAAAACTCGGTTTGTAACTCAGGTTGAATGCCACCCATTGATGTATCAGGTAGTGATAGAGTCGCATACTTACCATTCCTAATCGCTTATTTGATCTCACTCGACTTGAGAAGGAGGACTACACAGCCTTTGAATCCCTGAACTCTGTTTGGGAAAACTGGAAGAGAAACAACGTGTTACGGATTCTTAAAGCCATCATAATTAGCTATTATGTCAACGCATATTCGACTTTCAAGACCAGAATCGTCACAAATCTATTGAAGAGCATCGTCGATGATTTTAACTCACTTTGAAGATTGTTCATATGTATAGGACGGTCGTAAGCAATGTGTCAAAAATGTAACGGCAGATAGAGAGGACCGAAATAAGCAAATGTCGTATAGGAATTTGTGTGCAGTAATGCGGCCGTGAGCCGGTACAGAGCGCTGAAGACTAGCGGCGTATAAAAGCGCTTCGCTAGCTGGGTTCGTCATTTCCCGCACGGATCTCGAGCAGCATGCATTGCTTTACCATTGCGGAGTTGGCCGACATACATTTCATGCATGAGGCTGCACAAGGAAATCGATTAGCTGCTTAAAGGACCACTGAACATTCGAGCTTCTTCATCTGGAGTTAGGCACGAGTGGATCTTTTTATCCTTCGAGGCTTGGAACTGGCGTTGGAAGATATCGCAGAACTCCTGATTGTGTAAATCATGGAATGCTTCTAGAAAAGCTCAAGTACTATGGAATGAATGGGACTGTTGTGTCGATTCCCTAAGGTCTCGACACAATGAGTGGCTAGGTGCACGCGAAACTAACGCAGACGGGCGTAAATTCTGAAACAGGAGACTGGATGAAAAACTATAAAGAAAAGAAGAGAGATTTTAATATACTTAACTTTAATGTAGTCTTGTTCTTGTTGAAATACATCTCTTGCATAGTAGTAAGCAATTAGCAATGATACACATGGCGCCTTGCTAGGTAGTAGCGATGGACTAGCTGAAGGCTATTTAATCTGTCTCTCGGCAAATGAGAGGAATACTTGGTAGGTCTAGTCGCAAGCTATGTCGTCCGTACAACTGGGGCGAGGTCAAGTCCGTGTCTTGTGACCTGCCATGTGGTGGCGCTAGGATTGCGATTACACAGTGGCGACACGCGGGTCCGACATGTACTACAGGACCGCGGCCGATTTAAGTTACCACCTAGCAAGTGTGGTGTCTAGCAGTGACACCACAGGGACAGCGCTCAAATCATACCTAACTGGAGGGGTGCAGAAAGTTGAAATAAGCAGTTCACATAATATGCGTAAAACTGTTGATTTCTCAAACTGGGGAACAATCAAGAATGGGGTGCCGCAAGGTTCGGTCTTGGGTCCTCTGCTGTTCTTAATGACCTGCCATTCTATATTCACGAAGATGAAAAGCTGGTGCTTTTTGCCGATAATACAAGTACAGCTATCACACCCAACAGACAAGAACTAAGTGGTGAAATTGTAAACGATGTTTTTCAGAAAATCATTAAGTGGTTCTCTGCAAATGGGCTCTCATTAAACTTTGACAAAACACAGTACATACAGTTCCACACAGTAAATGGAACGACACCATTAACTCATTACTGGCCAAAACTCTGTCGAATCATTTTTTGCAAACTTTTATACATAAATACGTTACATTGAGTGATTAATTGAATAAAAAGTTGTTTTGAAAAATTTTCAGTTTATTTGAACAAAAACCACAGACTGACCCATTTTTGGGACATTGACCAAACGCGCTATCCTACTTCACAACCTTATTCTCCATGCATAATATTATAAGAAACAACATAAACAATAAATAAAGAATGTTTTAATATTATTGAATGTCTATTCAATATGAAATGAAGCAAAACATTTGTCGCATACACCAACATTGCACCTATAACAAATTTTTGTTGTTTGTTTCTTGCAGTAAGCACATATCTTCTGTGTTTTACTTGGCACAATGAAATGATTTCCGGGATCTAGTCGTACATCTGTGCTCACCCGTCTTCCCATCAATTTGCTTCCTTGTGGTCCTGTGCGTTTTGGTAGAGATCCCGTTTTTTTTTTTTTTTTTTTTTTTTTTAGGGAAAACATCACTATTCTCAGTCGGACATCCAAAAGTGAGAGCTTCTCATTAGAGTTAGCAATTTGGTATGCACGCCATGCATTTACTACGCAGACATCTATCATCTGTGTGAATAATGGCCACCACCTTTTCTTTGATCTTATCCTCGTCCTATAAAATGATATATGCTTGTCCAGTAGATCTACGCCACCCATATGGGCATTGTAATCTTCAATGAGATGTGGCATTGTAACAGGTATTTCCTTTTTCTTTACCCGTGAGTATCTTTTAGTAGAACTCAGAGGAGTAATAGTACTGCAATTTGTCGCTACACATACTGGTTTGTTGTCACTCCATTTCACAACCAGAACTTCGTTCTCTTTGTCAAACATGTAGTCACAGAATCCTCGTTCCTTTTCTTTTGCCGTTCTTTTCGTGTCAATCAAAGGACATGCATTAGTTCGGATCTCTCTAATTGTTCTTGTAGCTTTCATTTTACTCTTTCCGACTGTGCTCAGTGTGTCAACACTGGTGAAAAAGTTGTCAAAGAAAAGCTTATAATTCGGATACTCTGATTCTGGAATCATGCTGGTTAGTTCATTTATTACCCTTGCATCTAAAGGCTCCTGTTTGTTGTCAGTCTTGCCACAGTATGGCGAAAAATTATAAAGAAAACCATTGGAACTTGTAAAACATCAAATTTTATATCCAAAATTGATAGGCTTTACCCTCAGAAACACTTAAGCTGAATGTTTGCCATAATAACGTACCATCATTTCATCAATTGAGAGTTCTGAATGAAATACGCCAATTTACCAAATTTCTTTTTCAGCATTTCAAAGTACAACCTCAGTTTGTACATCTTGTCGTTTCTGTCTATTTTGGAGTTGTCATTGAGGTCAGGGTTATAAATACAAAATGAAATAGGGGTAATGCAGGAGTAGGATTAATAATGAATAAAAAAATATGAATGTGGGTAAGCTACTACAAACAGCATAGTGAACGCATTATTGTGGCCAATATAGACACGAAGCCCACACCTACTTCAGTAGTACAAGTTTATATGCCAACTAGCTCTGCAGATGATGAACAAATTGATGAAATGTATGATGAGGTGAAAGAAATTATTCATGTAGTGAAGGGAGACGAAAATTTAATAGTCATGGGTGACTGGACTTCGAGGGAAAAGGGAAAGAAGGAAACACAGTAGTTGAAAATGGATTGGGGGAAATAAATGAAAGAGGAAGCCGTCTGGTAGAATTTTGCACAGAGCATAACTTAATCATAGCTAACACTTGGTTCAAGAATCATAAAAGAAGGTTGTACACATGAAAGAATCCTGGAAATACTAGAAGGTATCAGATAGATTATATAATGGTAAGACAGAGATTTAGGGACCAGATATTAAATTATAAGACATTTCCAGGGGCAGATCAGATGTGGACTCTGACCAGAATCTATGGTTATGAACTGTAGATTAAAACTGAAGAAACTGCAAAAAGGTGGGAATTTAAGGAGATGGGACCTGGACAAACTGATTAAATCAGAGGTTGTACAGAGTTTCAGGAAGAGCATAAGGGAACAATTGTCACAAATGGGGGGGAAAAATGGTTGAAATGGCTCTGAGCACTATGGGACTCAACTGCTGTGGTCATAAGTCCCCTAGAACTTAGAACTACTTAAACCTAACTAACCTAAGGACAGAACACAACATCCAGCCATCACGAGGCAGAGAAAATCCCTGACCCCGCCGGGAATCGAACCCGGGAACCCGGGCGTGGGAAGCGAGAACGCTACCGCACGACCACGAGATGCGGACAAATGGGGGAAAGAATTACAGTAGAAGAAGAATGGGTAGCTCTGAGGGATGAAGTAGTGAAGGCAGCAGAGTATCAAGTAGGTAAAAAGACGGGGGCTAGTAGAAATCCTTGGGTGACAGAAGAAATATTGAATTCAATTGATGAAAGGAGAAAATACAGAAATACAGAAAATGAAGCAGGCAAAAAGGAATACAATCGTCTCAAAAATGAGATCGACAGGAAGTGCAAAATGGCTAAGCAGGGATGGCTAGATGACCAATGTAAGATGTAGAGGCTTACCTCACTAGGGGTAAGAAAGACACTGCCTGCAGATTAATTTTTTTAATTCTAATTTTAAAGAGACCTTAGGAGAAAAGAGAACCACTTGTATGAATATCAAGAGCTCAGGTGGAAACCCAGTTCTAAGCAAAGAAGGGAAAGCAGAACAGCGGAAAGTGCATATGGAGGGTCTATACAAGGGCGATGTACTTGATGACAATATTCTGGAAACGGAAGAGAATGTAGATGAAGACGAAATGGGAGATACAATACTGCGTGAAGAGTTTGACAGAGCACTAAAAGATCTGAGTCGAAACATGGCCTCAGGAATAGACAACATTCCATTAGGACTACTGACGGCCTTGGGAGAGCCAGTCCTGACAAAACTCTACCATCTGGTGAGCAAGATGTATGAGACAGGCGAAATACCCTCAGACTTCAAGAAGAATATAATAATTCCAATCCCAAAGAAAGATGCAAAAATTCCCGAACTATCAGTTTAATAAGCCATAGCTGCAAAATACTAACGCGAATTCTTTGCAGACGAATGGAAAAACTGGTAGATGCCGACCTCGGGAAAGATCAGTTTGGATTCCGTAGAAATGTTGGAACACGTGAGGCAATACTGACCTCACACCTTAAGAAAGATTAAGGAAAGGCAAACCTACGTTTCTAGCATTTGTAGACTTAGAGAAAGCTTTTGACAATGTTGACTGGAATACTCTCTTTCAAATTATGAAGGTGGCTGGGGTAAAATACGAGAGCGAAAGGCTATTTACAATTTGTGCAGAAACCAGATGGCAGTTATAAGAGTCGAGGGGCATGAAAGGGAAGTAGCTGTTGGGAGGGGAGTGAGACAGGGTTGTAGCCTCTCCCCGATGTTATTCAATCTGTATATTGAGCAAGCAGTAAAGGAAACAAAAGAAAAATTCGGAGTAGGTATTAAAATTCATGGAGAAGAAGTAAAAACTTTGAGGTTTGCCGATGACATTGTAATTCTGTCAGAGACAGCAAAGGACTTGGAAGAGCAGTTGAACGGAATGGACAGTGTCTTGAAAGGAGGATATAAGATGAACATAAAAAAAACAAAACGAGGATAATGGAATGTGGTCGAATTAAGTCGGGTGACGCTGCGGGAATTAGATTAGGAAATGAGACACTTAAAGTAGTAAATGAATTTTGCTATTTGGGGAGCAAAATAACTGATGATGGTCGAAGTAGAGAGGATATAAAATGTAGACTGGTAATGGCAAGGAAACCGTTTCTTGTTAACATCGAGTATAGATTTAAGTGTCAGGAAGTCGTTTCCGAAAGTATTTGTATGGAGTGTAGCCATGTATGGATGTTAAACATGGACGGTAAGTAGTTTGGACAAGAAGAAAATAGAAACTTTCGAAATGTGGTGCTACAGAAGAATGCTGAAGATATGATGGGTAGATCACGTAACTAATGAGGAGGTATTGAATAGGATTGGGGAGAAGAGAAGTTTGTGGCACAACTTGACAAGAAGAAGGGACCGGTTGGTAGGACATGTTCTGAGGCACCAAGGGATCACAAATTTAGCATTGTAGGGCAGCGTGGAGGGTAAAAATCGTAGAGGGAGACCAAGAGATGAATACACTAAGCAGATTCAGAAGGATGTAGGTTGCAGTAAGCACTGGGAGATGACGAAGCTTGGACAGGATAGAGTACCATTGAGAGCTGCATCAAACCAGTCTCAGGACTGCAGACTACATCAACAACATTGAGATGAATGAATCTCTTTATTTCCCGAAACCTATTTCTTGACATTGAGTTGAAGACTAAAGGAACACCGACATCAGGAGCCTATTCCCAGTACATATTGTCATGGGGAAGCGTATGATAACCACTCAGAAGTAGTATGCCAATAAATGATATTAGTTCTTCTTAGTTTAGGAGAAAATTTGTTTTGTTATGTTGGCTAGCATAGATTTCGCTTTGTTCAATAATAGTATCCATTAGTTTCTCAGAAAAAAAATCCTTAAACATCTGTGGCACTGTCTTATTTGCTAGACATTCCGCGACATAATGTTCGTTGCTCTTCCCTGGTTCACTAGTGTTTGTGAACATTGGTTGACATTTATATCACTTTCATTTATATTTTTTTTGTAGATAACGTAGCACTTTCTGCTCCATCTCCTAACGCTTTCCTTCTTTTGGCTTCTGGAGGTACAACTGTAGCGTTAGCTTCATCTCGGCTGGCTATGAGCTCTAAAGTACCGGCTACATCTTGTACAACAGACTGATTGTTCAGTATATTTTCGTCAATGTCTTCTTCATCTGTTATTACATCTGCATCGGGTGGAATAATCGCCAATTCTACGTCATCATCTTCATCGTCACTCTCTTAATGGTTCTCTAGTTCTGCTAAAATTTCTTCAAGTGTAAGTCCGCGTGGCATGTTTTTATCCTGTTGGACTCGTAAAATTCGAATAGAATATGAACAAAACCCGATATAAAGAACGTAAAATGCAATTCTTCTCTGTATAATACGTGTATACAAGCATAGGGCACACCAACAATAAATGATAGTGTAACATGCCATTGTTCCATTATTGTGACACATAAAATACAGGGTGTTACAAAAAGGTACGGCCAAACTTTCAGGAAACATTCCTCACACACAAAGAAAGAAAATATGTTAAGTGGACATGTGTCAGGAAACCCTTACTTTCCATGTTAGAGCTCATTTTATTACTTCTCTTCAAATCACATTAATCATGGAATGGAAACACACAGCAACAGAACGTACCAGCGTGGCTTCAAACACTTTGTTACAGGAAATATTCAAAATGTCCTCCGTTAGCGAGGATACATGCATCCACCCTCCGTCGCATGGAATCCCTGATGCGCTGATGCAGCCCTGGAGAATGGCGTATTGTATCGCAGCCGTCCACAATACGAGCACGAAGAGTCTCTACATTTGGTACCGGGTTTGCGTAGACAAGAGCTTTCAAATGCCCCCATAAATGAAAGTCAAGAGGGTTGAGGTCAGGAGGCCATGGAATTGGTCCGCCTCTACCAATCCATCGGTCACCGGAACTGTTGTTGAGAAGCGTACGAACACTTCGACTGAAATGTGCAGGAGCTCCATAGCGCATGAACCACATGTTGTGTCGTACTTGTAAAGGCACATGTTCTAGCAGCACAGGTAGAGTATCCCGTATGAAATCATGATAACGTGCTCCATTGTGCGTAGGTGGACGAAACTAAAATGAGCTCTAACATGGAAATTAAGCGTTTCCGGACACATGTCCACATAACATATTTTCTTTATTTGTGTGTGAGGAATGTTTTCTGAAAGTTTGGCCGTACCTTTTTGTAACACCCTGTATATCTATATTGCACTTACTTGAAGAAATCTGAAGTATACTTAATCTTACCCGGATATCCATATGTTCATAACAAACACGCCCAGACAATTAAATCACAGCTCATTGTCGTCCAGGAACTACCAGCAGACATACAGTGCTGCCAAAGGCGAGAACAAAAAATCGGGTAGTTTACAATTTTCCTGACGTGAAGTACTTAGAAAAAAGTTATTTATTTTATATTTACAGGCATTATAGCAGTTAGTTGAACCTACAGGTACAACAGTAAAGGCTAAAAGCTCCATTGCCTACGTAGAAATAAGTAGAATATACGCGTCCCAAAAACGGGACAATGGCCAGTAATGGGTTAATAAATATCGACTTTGATCAGAAATCGGTAGCTAAGGTAGAATATTCAAAATTTCTATGTGTATACATTGATGAGGGGTTGAACTGCAAAAACACACTGAAGATCTGCTGAAACGTTTGAGTTCAGCTACTTAGCTATTAGGGTCATTGCATATTCTGGCGATATACATCTCAATAAATTAGCTTACCATGCCTATTTTCATTCTCTGCTTTAGTATGGGATCATATTCTGGGGTGACTCATTATTGAGTAAAAGAGTGTTTATTGCACAAAAGCGTATAATCAGAATAATTGCTAGAGCTCATCCAAGATCATCCTGCAGACACTTATTTAAAGAGCTAGAGATCTTCACTGTAGCCTCACAATATATATATATTTACTTATGAAATTTGTTATTAACAATCCGAACGAATTCAAAAGTAATAGCAGTGTACATGGCTACAACACTAGGAGAAAGGATGATCTCCACTATTCAAGGTTAAATCTAACTTTGGCTCAGAAGGGGGTAAATTATGCTGCCATGGAAGTCTTTGGTCACTTACCTAATAGCATCAAAAGTCTGACAGATAGCCATATAGCATTTAAACGGAAATTAAAAGAATTTCTTAATGTCAACTCCTTCTACTCATTAGATAAATTTTTGGATATAGTAAGTGGGTAATTTCTCCAACCCCCACAATAAATTAAGTGACATGTATTATTTTATGTAATGTAATATCTTGTATACACACCTTTTATTAACCTGACACGTTCCACATCATTACGGAGTGTCGTATTCATGATCTATGGAACAAGTACTAACCTAATCAAATCTCCTGCAGTGACAGAAAGAATACTAAACACAGTAGAGGACGGCCCTTCAACAAGCTCGAGAGCTGTAGGACGTACAATGGGTATGAGCCATCAAAGTGTTTTGAGGACTTTAAATGAACGACGGGATGCATCCGTATCATTTACAAAGAGTGCATGCAATGAGCCCTGACGAGCATCTTCCACGTCTCAACTTCGTTCTTTGGTACCTACAGCAGACTGCAGCCAATGAAGCCTTCCCTGGAGATGTTTCACTTACTGATGAGGCCATCTTTACGCGGTTGGGTATGTTGAACATCCGTAATTCTCACTTGTGGGCCCATGGTTACACACATGGGACAATAGACATGCGTACCAAGAAAGATTTTCTATTAATGCTTGGGCAGGCATTGTGCAAGCAACTTAGTAGGACCGTACATTCTACGCATTCGTTTAGCCGACCACGTACGAAACATCATCCTACAGGAGGTCTTGCCTGAGCTTGTGGACGATGTTCCTCTAGGTGTCAGCAGACGAATGTGGTTCCAGCACGATAGAGCCCTGGCTCTTCAGTCGAAACGCCAGGAGTCACCTGGACGCTATCTACAGCCAACAGTGGACTGGACGGGGCAGACCCGTTCCCTGGCTACCGCGTTCTTCCGATTTAACATGCGTGATTTTTTTTGTGTCATATGAAAGGCCTGAATCCCGACACATCTGTTGCTGCTGGACTGTGATGGACATGCCTGATATATTTTGTAACGTACGCCGATCCATGCACCGTCGCTGTGAATCGTGTATCGCTGCTGGTGGCCGCTCTTTCCAATACCTCTTGTAAACTATTAATAAATTTATGGTGGCATTTGTCTTTACATGCCCCTTCAGCTTCCTGTGGTTCATAATGCTGTACAAGCTAGCGCTGTAATGTGTCATTACTAGACACATATTCCTGTACGAAATCTGCTTATTTAGGTCACCTCTACCTGTCTTTACATTTTTGACATATGGTTTAGGACCAACCTGTACATATAAAAAAGGGGAGATTAATCTGAAGTGTAGCCACGCTTCGTCTTTATGACGGCTTGGACGCTGCTGGGGACACTTCGAGTAAGGTGTCTAAATGTGTGCGGAGGAATGCTAGTCCATTCTTCCTCGAGAGCAGGTACCGGAAAAGGTAGTGATGTTGGGCTCTGAGGTATGGAGTGAAGTCGTCGTTATAATCCATCCCAAAGGTTTTCCATTGGGTTCAGGTCAGGTTTCTTGGCAGGCGTCGATTTCAGGAATGTTATTGTCCACGAACCATTGCGTCACATACGCTGCTTAAACACAGGATGTATTGTCATGTTGATACAAGCAATCATCGTGTCCGCACGGTCCCTCTATTATACGCGGTACACAACAACGTAAAATGTGTTCGTAACCTCTCGCATTTAGAGTTAAGTGCAATAATTGGACCACACGATAATCACAATAAAACTCCCATACCGACACACTAACTGCCCCGTACTTCAATGCTGACACTACATGTGATGGCAGGTAACGTTCTCCGGGCATTCAACGAACCGAAACAGTTTCGCAGATTGCCACTGGGCTTAGCGTGATTCATAACTCCGATTTCAAATCATCCATTATCCAGTGTCGTCGCTCTTTAGACTGACTCAAGCTTCACTCAACACTGGCTCCTGAAATTCCTTCCTAATAAGGAGTTTCTCGACTATTATACACTATTCTTTTCAATTCCCTAGGAACAGCCATTGTGCTAATTGGACTGCTGGTAGCAAGTTGGAATTAATGAATGATTCCTTCCGCTGATTTCAAGCAGTTTTTCACAACCAGCCTCCGCTATGCTCGACCGTCCTCGTCCGTCGGTATACGAGTTCTTCTGCCTGGCCTTGTCTTAGTTCTGGATGTTCCTTTACTTCCGCACTTCATACTCACACACAAACAGTCAAATGAAGCAGATTCAGATAGGTTGAAATATCCATGATAGTTTTGTTATTCAGGTGACGTCCAACGAACAGACCACTTTCCAAGTCACTGATCCCTCTTGACCGCCGGCCGGGGTGGCCGAGCGGTTCTAGGCGCTACAGTCTGGAACCGCGTGACCGCTACGGTCGCAGGTTAGAATCCTGCCTCGGGCATGGATGTGTGTGATGTCCTTAGGTTCGTTAGGTTTGAGTAGTTCTAAGTTCTGGGGGACTGATGACCTCAGAAGTGAAGTCCCATAGCGCTCAGAGCCATTTGAACCAGTTGATCCCTCTTGACCGAATCATTCTGCTGTTACCGCTTTCCTGCTGGCAACACAATGTTCCCCTCCTCCTTTTGTACTGGCAGGTCCGTCTCTCATGATATCTTGTAGTCGAAAATGTCTCACAGTTCCGGAATTTTATGGTTATGTTTAGTGCCTGCGAGATGAACATTCGCTAAAGCTTTAAGAACTCTCGGTTAGGTAAAACACAAGAAGTGAACTTAAGATTGTGAGATAACGGGCTAGTTGTGGACCCCTGGAAATATTCTAAGTTCAGAGTTGGTGTGGCCAAACACAGGGCGCTCGCCAAGGCCGCGGCCCGGCAGCGACCACGTGGTCCCGGACGTTAGCTTAGCAACGGCGTGGTGCCGCACAACGACCGGTCCAGCCGCGTGGCTGGGAAGTCATCGTGACGCTGTGTTGACGAAGGAGACACGCCGGGACTGCCAAAGATGGCGGACTTTGTGAAACCTAACGGCAGACATTTCACAGTTCGTGTAGAAATTAATAGTGGCCAGATGAATTATGATACCTCAAAAAGAAACATGTACATTACTATTATTTGCACGACAATTCTGATGGTGTAATGAGACTTTCAATATCTTAATTAGTTTAAACTTTAGTATCTGATGGTAAGTTATACAAGTAACACCCAGTAAAGAATTTCCAAAATATAAACGCTTCAACCAATTTTGTCGATCGCCGTGTGTTTAGAAAGCTGTTAGTGTAAACCTAAATTGGTATGAATTGCAGGCATGTAACTTGAATGGTACATGAGTTACTGTTGTTGTAGTAGTCTTCAGTCCAGAGACTGGTTTGATGCAGCTCTCCATGCTACTCTATCCTGTGCAAGGTTCTTCATCTCTCAGTACCTACTGCAACCTACATCCTTCTGAATCTGCTTAGTGTATTCATCTCTTGGTCTCCCTCTACGATTTTTATCCTCCACGCTCCCCTCCAATACTAAATTGGTGATCCCTTGATGCCTCAGGATATGCCCTGCCAACCGATCCCTTCTTCTACTCAAGCTGTGCCACAAACTTCTCTTCTCCCCAATCCTATTGAATACCTCCTCATTAGTTACGTGATCTACCCATATAATCTTCAGCATTCTTCTGTAGCACCACGTTTCGAAAGCTTCTATTCTCTTCTTGTCTAAACTATTTATCGTTCACGTTTCACTTCCATACATGGCTACACTCCATACAAATACTTTCTGAAACGACTTCCTGACACTTAAATCTATACTCTATGTTAACAAATTTCTCTTCTTCAGAAACGCTTTCCTTGCCATTACCAGTCTACATTTTATATCCTCTCTACTTCGACCATCGTCAGCTATTTTGCTCCCCAAAAAGCAAAACTCCTTTACTACTTTAAGTGTCTCAGTTCCTAATCTAATTCCCTCAGCATCACCAGACTTAATTCGACTACATTCCATTATCCTCGTTTTGCTTTTGTTGATGTTCATCTTCAAGACACTGTCCACTCCATTCAGCTGCTCTTCCAGGTCTTTTGCTGTCTCTGACAGAATTACAATGCCATCGTCGAACCTCAAAGTTTTATTTCCTCTTCATGGATTTTAATTCTTACCCAGAATTTTTCTTATGGGTTATTTGAGGTAAAAGTGGCTGATTACTACCTATCCCGTTAGGCCATAAGTAATCCACAGTTACACGAAAAAACGGTAGCAGCATGCTTATAAATATATTCATCTGTGTCTTTTTTTACATCGGATGTATACTATTCATGAAGAAATTGGTTAAATATTTACTGTGTTTTAGAAAGCACAGAGACATTAGGCTACTGGCCTACCTTTTGTTCTATCCCTTTGATATTTGTTTATTTAATTAGTTTATGTATCTAATAATGTGTGTTAGAGCGTGCTTATGGTCCAGCCTTAGGGATATTTATTTCATTTCAGGAATTTAAATGTAAATCCATTAACTCGTATGTTTCATTACGTTTGTTAGTGTACGTTGGCATGAAGACATGGAGGGAGCGCTCTAACCATTCACAGCGCTCGTTATTCAGAGAGACTTATGGTGGTTAGGGAGGAGCATGGTTTTCCGGAGAGGTCACGGGGGAGTTCGGAACAGTGCGGCGCAAGGGGCAGTCGCACAGGACACGGGAGTGAGTGCTGGACGCGGACAGCACAGCGCGACTGACGCACAGTCGGCGGAGTCGCAACAGGGACTTGGAGAGTGTGGAGCGGTTTGCGCGTGGTCGCGGCCGATAGAAATATTTCGTAGCGCTGACTTGTGCACTTGTGAGATTTCCGTGGCTTCTACAGTGAAGACGTAGTGTGTTTTCAGAAGTGAATATCTCGCGAGCTTTGTTGTTGTTCAGAACTAGTTACGTGCAGGAGGAATCTATAGTTTCCCTGTTATTTAACTCATATTTTATTTAATTGCTGGACCATCGACACCAATAAGTGTTTTGCAGAAATATACTGCATTCTCAAAAGTGCTTCAACTATCGTACTCATCATTTAAAGTCGTTAAGTTAATACCTTCAGCCGGCCGCGGTGATCTAGCGGTTCTAGGCACTCAGTCAGGAACCGCGCGACTGCTACGGTCGCAGGTTCGAATCCTGCCTCGGGCATGGATGTGTGTGATGTCCTTAGGTTAGTTCTAAGTTCTAGGGGGCTTATGACCACAGATGTTGAGTCCCATAGTGCTCAGAGCCATTTTAATACCTGCAGATTTTATTTAATTGCAGTCTTCCATTTGTAAATTTATATTTTACATTTATAATTCGCAACTGCCGAGAGATAGAAACCTTCGACCATTCGATTCATGTGTGTATTCTTATCGTATACTGTAGACTCAGCAGTATTTGGCCTGTAATGCGGCAACTACGTATCCCAGCCCCTAGACAACGAAACCAGCCAAAACTTTTAATATTACAACACTGACAAGGGAAAGGCCTCAGAGAGGGCCAACCGATTCGGCTCAGATTTGGCAGGTCGCTTGTGTACAACTTTCAACGAAGGAATCTAAGATATTTTGGGTCAACACCCCCGCGTTTTTGAGAAAATCACCCCTAAAGGTTACGAGGAGCAATCGACTCAAAATTGGAGGGATCGATAGATAATTGTAAATAGAGCATTTTTCATCATCAGTAATGTGTGCGCAAACGCATACTTATCCAGAAATCGAGATAAGAAACTTTTATAACTGCCGTTCTGTAACCACATGGTAAACGCTTCTCATTGACAGCATCGATACCGCCGGCACGGTAGCTCAGCGTGTTCGGTCACAGGGTTAGCTGCCCTATGTAAAGAAAAAACCGAGTTAATCGATCAACAACGAACTTAAACGGATGTCTTACGACGTCCGGCCCGAGCAGATGCAACGAACGAAAGCGAACAACATGAGATAAAACAAAAAAAAAAAAGAAGAAAGCGCAACGGCCAAGGTAAGTGGCTGGGAATCGGAGAACCCGTGCTCGAATCTCGAAGAAACCTAGCTGATGTTCTTCTTTTCGTTTGTATTTTTCCGTATCTCAGTTGATAGGGATAGGAGGGTTGATAAGGTAAGTAAATCAGTAAGGAATGATAATAATAAGCTAGGCAAACAAATTTCTCAAACCTCTTGGGATAGTCAACAACTAAAATGTTACTACAGGTCACTTTACAATGGTTCTTCCAGTCACTTTTACGTGTCCTCACTTTTCTTCGAACAACTAGTTGGATGGTACTTGTCATATAAACATTCGAAACTAATTTACTCACGGCACCAAGAACATGTAATGAATGCAATCTTTCGACAGCTACACTGCTTCAGAAGAGTCGGCGAAAAGCGTTTACCATGTGGGTACAGAAGCGGGATAACTGGGTGTTGTGTGATGTCCTTAGGTTAGTTAGGTTTAAGTAGTTCTACGTTCTGGGGGACTGATGACCATAGATGTTAAGCCCCATAGTGCTCAGAGCCATTTGAACCATTTTTACAGAAGCGGCAGTTGTAGAAGTTTCTTTCCTCGATTTCTGGAAAACTTTGCGTTTGCGGACCCCATATCTGACGATGAAAAATGCTCTACTTACAATTATATATCGATCCCTCCAATTTTGAGTCGATTGCTCGTCATAAGCTTTAGAGGCGACTTTCTCAAAATTGCGGGGGTGTTGATCCAAAATATCTAAGAGTCCTTCGTTTTAGGTTGTACACAAGAGACCTGCCAAATTTGAGCCGAATCGGTTGGCCGTATCTGAGGCCTTCCCCTTGTGAGTTGAGAGCCACCTCATTTCATTTCATATATTAAGTTGAAAGCCCGCAACATTTTGAAGATGTAGATAGCTTTGTTTGTATGCACATATAATCACTCGATAACAGTGATGTACAGAATAGATAATAATTAATTCCATATAGTAGGTAAAAACCGTTTCACATTTTTGCAACAGGTTTTCGCAATTATGTGAATGTATCCGAAGTAAAACGTGGTGAGTTTCGATGATAGTTTGAAACTGAATCCGTCATTGCTAATAATCTTTGAGGAACGATGGGTACAAAAATCGAACTTCCGTTTTCCTTTTTTCTAATATTTATTTCAGTAATGGTGATTTACACCATCCACAATTGTACATGATTTTGTGTTGTGGTTAGTATTTGTTACTATTCCACTTTATTGGTTTCGGTTTTATTCTTATTTCAACATCAATGACCTTTTGTTCGTGTTTCGATTTGCTGGCGATGCAGGACTGTCTGTGTTCTCTGCATCATCAGTCTTCTGACTGGTTTGATGCGGTCCGCCACGAATTACTATCCTGTAACAATCTATTCATCTCAGAGTAACGCTTGCAACGTACGTCCTCAAATATTTGTTGAATGTATTCCTATCTCTGTCTTGCTCTACAGCTTTTTCTCCATTACAGCTCCCTGGAGTACCACGAAAGTTATTCTCTTGTATCACGAATGCTTGCACACTTCTTGAATCTTGTATGTTATTTGAGTGGAAGGCACAGGTGCAGGTTTCGGTAAGCTCCGGCTTGAGTTTGCTTATCTGGTAGCAAATTTACACTTCTGTTATGGCTTCGGACAGCATTTCCTCGAAACTCTAAATTTTCTGCCTTGGCTGTAATATCACTATCGGCCGCATAAAAGAAGGTGTCTGACAGTTGGACGTTCCTATGTATATCATGTAGTATCGGAGTCAGGATACTTTCCTGAGGCAACCCATTCCTCTGCGTCCTTCATCAGTTTATGAGTCCTAGAAAATCACAAAGTGTCTGCGATTATGAAGAACGTTCAAAAATGATTGAAATGGCTCTGAACACTATGGGACTTAACTTCTGAGGTCATCAGTCCCCTAGAACTTAGAACTACTTAAACCTAACTAACCTAAGGACATCACACACCCATGCCCGAGGCAGGATTCGAACCTGCGATCGTAGCGGTCGCTCGGTTCCAAACTTTAGTGCCTAGAACCGCTCGGCCACCCCGGCCGGCTTTGAAGAACGTTTCCTATAATTCCGATAAAATTTATCTTGTTTTGTGTTATTTTTGTAAACAATATTCCGTGGTTCATCACATTGTAGGCAGTGGTTAGTTCTATAACCACGACCTCCGTGAAAATACATCCATCATTCTTAATATTCGGCATAAGATTCAAAATTTGTAAAGTTCAGCTATTACTGGCTATAAACTAGGTATGTTGCCTTATGAAAAACTACTCCATAGCACTCTACAATATCACAGCTTTAATAACCAGACAGTAAACGTAGACTGGAATCCTTTTTTTAACTCCCAGAACAGCAATATGCAGAACTTCCTTCGAGAGGTTCCGCCATACCACTAAACCCTCCTCATTACTATTAAACACCGATCAGCCAGAACATTATGACCACCTTTCACGTCAGACAAGCTCAAGGTGCATGTTTTATCAGGGAGCGTGCTGTCCGTGTGTAAAATGGGGAAGGCGCGCGATCTCTCTGAGTTTGGCGGAGAGCATGTCGGAAACTGCACGACTTGTCGGGTGTTCGATGGCTGCTGTGGCGAGGGTCTTCAACCCGTGGCGAAACCAAAGTGAAAACAAGTCCAGACGTCTTGGGGTCGGGCGGCCACCACTCATGAAATTTGTCGGACGTCGTAGACTGGGCAGACTGGTAAAACAGGAAAGGTGGCGAAATGTGGTGCAATTAATTTCAGACTCTATTGCTGCGCAGAGTGCAACTATGAACACACAGAATCAGATTTTCACTCTGCAGCGGAGTGTGCGCTGATATGAAACTTCCTGCCAGATTAAAACTGTGTGCCCGACCGAGACTCGAACTCGGGACCTTCGCCTTTCGCGGGCAAGTGCTCTACCAACTGAGCTACCGAAGCACCACTCACGCCCGGTACTCACAGCTTTACTTCTACCAGTACCTCGTCTCCTACCTTCCAAACTTTACAGAAGCTCTCCTGCGAACCTTGCAGAACTAGCACTCCTGAAAGAAAGTAAGGAAGGAAGCACTTGCCCGCGAAAGGCAAAGGTCCCGAGTTCGAGTCTCGGTCGGGCACACAGTTTTAATCTGCCAGGAGGTTTCTTATGAACACACAGTACACCGAACACTCTTAACGATGGGCCTCCACAGCAGATGGCCCATTGATGTGCCAATGTTAACACCGCGACGTCGGCAACTACGGCTGAAATGGGCACGTGGCCATCGGCACTAAACTTTAGCGCAGTTGCAGCGCGTTGCGTGGTCTGACGAATCTCGTCACCACTTTCGTCATTCAGATGGGAGTGGGAGGGAGCGAATTCTTCGTCTTCTTGATACCAGTACGGCAGGACGGAAACAAGTTGGCGGCGGTTCCATTACGCTCTGCGGAACATTCACATGAGCAATCATAGGTCCAGTGTAGCTCGTGCAGGGAACCATAACGGCCAAGGTGTATCGTACACCGTTGCTGACCACGTACAGCCCTTCACGATGATCATGTTTCCCGACTGCAGCGGCATTTTTCAACAAGATAATGCAACATGTCGCAAGGCCAGGAGTGTGACGGAGTGGTTCGAGGAACACACTGGCGAGTTACACCCGAACGGACGCATCTAGGATGTGATTGAACGTGGTGTTAGAGCTCATCGCCATCTCCACGGAATTTACGGGAATCAGGTGACCTGTGTGTGCAGATGTGGTGCCAACACCCTCCAGCAACCTATCGAGCCCTCCCTGCTTCCGAGTTGCAGAATGCAGGTGCGTCTGAACACACATTGCACAAAACACTCCTAACGATGGGCCTTTGCAGCCGACGACCTATGCACGTGCCGATGTTAACACCAGGACATCGGCAACTATGACTGACCATCTACATCGACATTTATACTCCGCAAGCCACCCAACGGTGTGTGGCGGAGGACACTTTACGTGCCACTGTCATTACCTACCTTTCCTGTTGCAGTCGCGTATGGTTCGCGGCAGAACGACTGCCGGAAAGCCTCCGTGCGCGCTCGAATCTCTCTAATTTTACATTCGTGATCTCCTCGATTACTTATACAAACGAGGAATATTACACGAAAGTTCGCTGAAGGGAGGGAGTGAATGTGCTACCTTTCATCGTTAGAAGTATGCCTACAAACAAATATCAACAACTAATTCAGAAGACTATGATAGAGACACGAATTTTAGTATATAATTCTTAGAATACTGGTTCTACAATAAAAAATAGAGCTTCGACTCGTGTCTACCATACGAAAGGTGAACAAGTATATTAAAGAGATATCGAAAAAAAACGAACAGCTATGAACAAATTGAAGGCTGTCGATTGGGGAATGATGCATAAATATTTCGACAGGCAAGACAAAGAAGAATAAAAAAATGCAGATGTTGATCACCTGAAAGTTTACATTGAAATATAAATCATACGAAGACTTGCAAATGACTGAAAATCGAAGAGATAACATTTATTAAAATACAGTACGATGCAGACGGACGACCTTAAACACATTTCACAAGATGTGAACAGAGGACGGCGACAACAACGAGTAAGATCCGGTTACTTTCTTTACAATGAGGCGATGCTTTCTGAGGTTCACGTAACTCGTCCCTCGTCTTACATTGTCTTTAATAAAGGTACAATGTTACTTGTTGAAAGAACACTGCTTTCCCGCTACAGTTTGGTAGAAAGTGTTAACAGGTGTACGTACTATCGTATATCCAGGAAGTCTGTGGCAGAAGGAACGTCGTGAGTTACGTAAGCTTCATGATCTGGTTACGAAAGACCGTGAAACAGCTAGGAGACCGAGCAGATGACATTGAGGTGACAGCCGCGGCCTCGAGCAGCTAACTGTTGACCGTCCCTCTGTGATGAAGAGCATACCGACGTATTTCGGCCTTTAATATTTATGAAGCTCTCTCTATAAAACTCTGTTATGAATAAATGACGTCACTGCCTTCAGTATTGCGGCAGCCGCTAAAAAGTTAGTAATCAGATGTACATCTCCTCTGAATTCCCAATATAATTGCCGGAGATGTAGAACGTTTTAACTCCTTGGACTCCCATTGCCATATTTGACATTTTTTATGAAACTTATCTCACGCGGTGCCTTCAAAACAAGCGTTGTCAGGTAGCTTAGAACCATCCTTAAGTACCTACTTCATAGAGACACCTGTGTCCGCAGACGTCACAGTTGTCGACGAAAACCAGCTTCCCAGAAATTATAAAAGAAATCCGAAACAAGCTAAGAAAATTATTACAGTTTTTGCCACATATGGGGTACAGCACGTAGGTAATGCAGAAGCGATGAAGGGGCACTTCGTGTTATTCAGTTTCGTCTGCGAAAGTCCATGTCCTACAGACACCATGGACAAAAAGCCAAACAGTTCGACCTAACGTGTGAAATATCTTTCATTGACGATATCGCACCAACCATGTAATACTGAATAAGCAAATCCATTCTTTATTCCGAGACTGCACGCCGTGTCTAGTTACGAGATGGATGCAAAAACTCTCCATATCTTTACTGTTATGAAGAAATGTAGACATGGATATAGACTGTAGCAGGACCTCTGACTAGATCATTGATTCTTTCTCAAATCGGTAGTGAGATAACGGTTCACATCTAGCTATGACTGACCGAGGTGGTGTTGTACTCAGAACGAACGGTCCTGAACTCCCCATTTCACATCCAGGCTTAGGCTCTTAGTAGTTTTCCTAAGTTAGCTGTGCCCGATATTGAAATGGGTAATTAAACAACTCACCATCGATTCATTCCCGCATGCTTTTCAGACTGAGCATGTGGAGCACCTTAACGACGTAGACGTCGACTGGATGTTGTAACACGCCTATCGTATCACCTGGAGTCCTAACAACCGAGGGTAGCATCACTGTTGTTACAAAAATTACGTGATCGTACTTATCAAAATGATTTGAAACTTGGAGTCTGGACGATGGATGGAAAAGGTTTCTACTTGAATGGGGAACACAGTTTTAGCTTGCTCATGTCGCCCCTGGAGTAGAGAACATTCCATTGGAACTACTGACGGCCTTGGGAGAGCCAGTCATGACAAAACTCTACCATCTGGTGAGCAAGATGTATAAGACAGGCGAAATACCCTCAGACTTCAAGAAGAATATAATAATTCCAATCCCAAAGAAAGCAGGTGTTGACAGATGTGAGAATTACCGAACAATCAGTTTAATAAGTCACAGCTGCAAAATACTAACGCGAATTCTTTACAGACGAATGGAAAAACTGGTAGAAGCGGACCTCGGGGAAGATCAGTTTGGATTCCCTAGAAATGTTGGAACACGTGAGGCAATACTAACCTTACGAATTATCTTAGAAGAAAGATTAAGAAAAGGCAAACCTACGTTTCTAGCATTTGTAGACTTAGAGAAAGCTTTTGACAATGTTAAATGGAATACTCTCTTTCAAATTCTGAAGGTGGCAGGAGTAAAATACAGGGAGCGAAAGGCTATTTACAATTTGTACAGAAACCAGATGGCAGTTGTAAGAGTCGAGGGGCATGAAATGGAAGCAGTGGTTGGGAAAGGAGTGAGACAGGGTTGTAGCCTCTCCCCGATGTTATTCAATCTGTATATTGAGCAAGCAGTAAAGGAAACAAAAGAAAAATTCGGAGTAGGCATTAAAATTCATGGAGAAGAAGTAAAAACTTTGAGGTTCGCCGATGACATTGTAATTCTGTCAGAGACAGCAAAAGACTTGGAAGAGCAGTTGAACGGAATGGACAGCATCTTGAAAGGAGGATATAAGATCAACATCAACAAAAGCAAAACGAAGATAATGGAATGTAGTCAAATTAAATCGGGTGATGCTGAGGGAATTAGATTAGGAAATGAGACACTTAAAGTAGTGAAGGAGTTTTGCTATTTAGGGAGTAAAATAACTGATGATGGTCGAAGTAGAGAGGATATAAAATGTAGACTGGCAATGGCAAGGAAATCGTTTCTGAAGAAGAGAAATTTGTTAACATCGAGTATAGATTTAAGTGTCAGGAAGTCGTTTCTGAAACTATTTGTATGGAGTGTAGCCATGTATGGAAGTGAAACATGGACGATAACTAGTGTGGACAAGAAGAGAATAGAAGCTTTCGAAATGTGGTGCTACAGAGGAATGCTGAGGATAAGATGGATAGATCACGTAACTAATGAGGAGGTATTGAATAGGATTGGGGAGAAGAGAAGTTTAATGCAATTTTGTCATATGATGACATGTTGGAGACCGTGGCTGTTTTTGAAGACAAATGTTGATGGTTGTAAGGACAGCAACCAGCCAGAAATTTACTTTGAGTTCCTTTATTCAAAGGAAACCGTTACCGGTTTCGAATCGTTGCGATTCATCATCAGACGGTTTACACGCTTTCTTTCTACATTTGGTGTGTTTTTATAGATTAATTGTCCTAAAATATAAATAAAACATAATTACAAACACGCCACACACAGATGGTTGCGTTGCAGATTTTCGTTGCATGTGACTTACGTGAAACGTCGGTTTCGAGTGTTTGTTTCCATAACGTTCATCCAATCGATGTAAATGCATTCACACTGCATCCTCGTTGTTGCACACGTAATAGTTCTCACTGTACACTTTAGATTTGTCGCTGAGATCATTCCAACCACGCACCACATGTTTTGGTACATACAAAGAGCTTAAAAACATATGGGTGTCACAGATGCTATGATATATCGTAACATTTGACGATGATGTCCTATGTTTGGAAAGAATCATATATTCTTTTACAAAACTGTAAGTTTGTGGCACAACTTGACTAGAAGAAGGGATCGTTTGGTAGGACATGTTTTGAGGCATCAAGGGATCACAAATTTAGCATTGGAGGGCAGCGTGGAGGGTAAAAATCGTAGAGGGAGACGAAGAGATGAATACACTAAGCAGATTCAGAAGGATGTAGGTTGGAGTAGGTACTGGGAGATGAAGAAGCTTGCACAGGATAGAGTAGCATGGAGAGCTGCATCAAACCACTCTCAGGACTGAAGACCACGACAACAACAACATGTCGCCATCTTAAACGACGAGTTTTAACGAAATTCACTTTATACCGTACTACAGTTGATTAGTTTTCCTGAGTAATGGAAGACGTTTTGTAGTACTTTAATAAGTTTCATAGCAAATTTTCTTCCGCAAGCACGAGATTGATTATTACAGTACGCCAGCTAGACACCAACATTAACTTCTCGCTCTGTGCTATGGCTGCACAGCCAGTATTCCACCCAGTCCTACTGGATTTGATATTCCATTGTTTCCTTCAGTTACTATAAGAGCACGAAACTTGCTTCCATGAAGAACAACTGGTACTTTTTACAGATGTAAGTAATGTCATAATCAACCTGTTAAAGCCACAGCAAAAGAATCGATTATTAGTAATGTTTTTCTCATAATTAATAAGCGGTTTTCTGTAGATGACAGTTAGGCACCACCGTTCTTGCCATACAGGGTGTCCGAAAAGTCTTTCCCTGATTATAGGCTAGAAGTAAGATACAAAAACGAAACTTGTGTCGAATTGTTTACAACTATCAAAGTTTTTTTCTGTTTTAGGTTCGCAGTACGCAAGTAGTGGATGAGGTGCAGTGCCCAAGAAGCTATGTTAACAGATCAGGAGAATGTGCGTTGTGTCCTGTGGTACCATGAGACATGATCAACAACCACAGTGCCCGCATCTCGTGGTCGTGCGGTAGCGTTCTCGCTTCCCACGCCCGGGTTCCCGGGTTCGATTCCCGGCGGGGTCAGGGATTTTCTCTGCCTCGTGATGGCTGGGTGTTGTGTGCTGTCCTTAGGTTAGTTAGGTTTAAGTAGTTCTAAGTTCTAGGGGACTTATGACCACAGCAGTTGAGTCCCATAGTGCTCAGAGCCATTTGAACCATTTTTGAACAACCACAGTGCAGAGACACTTCCGGACAACATTTGGAAGGAAACCACCTGATCTCAAGAGCATTAAAGCCTGGAATGAGAAGTTCAAGAACACAGGATCGGTTGCTGACCTTCCGAGGTCTGGTCGACCAAGAACCTCAGCAGACAGGGTGGAAGCTGTAAGGCTGTCTTTTCTGCGAAGTCCGAAGAAATCGGTGCGCAGGGCTTCACATGAATTACAGATGCCAAAAAGCTCTTTCCATGACATTTTACGCAAACGTTTATTGTTTCGTGCACACAAAGTGCAAATCGTTCAGGCCTTGTTGCCCAATGACAGTACACGCCGATATGACTTTGCGGTCGAAATGCTATCACGTATTGAGGACGATGATGGTTATCTCAGCCGAATTGCCTTTTCCGACGAAGCGACCTTTTTTGTCAGTGGAGTAGTGAATTGCCATAATGTGCGCATTTGGGGTTCACAATGGCGAGGTCATGGACTGCACCAGAGGCAGTCCAAAGGTGAATGTTTGGTGCGCGCTATTGCACGATAGAACTATCGGGCCATTCTTCTTCGATGAGGCTATCATTACATCTGCAGTGTATCTGGACATGCTGCAACTGTATGCTGTTCCTCAGCTGCTTCAGTATCACCCCGATGTCTTTTTTCAGCAAGACGGTGCGCCGCTTCATTGGGGTTTGGACGTTCGTGCCTATCTCGATATGACCTTTCCTGGGCGATGGATTGGTCGTGATGGGCCAACGGTTTGGCCTCCACGCTCTCCTGACATAACCCCATTAGACTTCTTTTTATGGGGTTATGTCAAGGACGAGGTCTACCGAACTCGTGTACCAGATCTTGAAACCCTGCGGCAACGGATAACCACAGTCATTGAATCGATCCCTCCAGTGATGTTGGCTAATGTGTGGACGGAAATTGAATATCGCCGAGATATGCTACGTGCTACCAACGGTGCTCATGTGGATGTTTACTGATGTGTGAAAAAAAACTTTGATAGTTTGTAAACAGTTAGACATCAGTTTCATATTTGTATCTTACTTCTAGCCTGAGTTATCAATTTATGTAGTCAGGGAAAGACTTTTCGGGCATCCTGTATATAGGCCAATCGGCACCGACCGATCACCATGTCCTCCTCTACCAATAGCGTCATTGGGGTGCGGTATGGAGAGATGTGGGCAGCGCAGCGCTCTCTGTCTTGTCGGTTTAGCAGACCTGGTGACGCTACTTCTGATTTAAGAAGCTTCACAGTTGGTACCATGAAGCTGAGTGCACCCGGTTCCAGTCGTCCTACCATGAAAAATCCCTGGCACTACTGGGAATCGAGCCCGAGTCTTCCGCATGGCAGTCAGCTACGTAGGCGGATATCTGCAAATAAATTCTTCCTTAATTTTGAACTAAAGCATCGCCGTATATTCAGCTTTGCACATAAAATGGACGAACACCGAGTATCAACGTAGTAAATGAATAGAACTCCACTAAACAGAATATAGTGATCCAAATTTGTAGAGCGTACATATTGAAGAATATTTTAAGAGAAAGAGTGTGTTACTGGGCATCTTGAACAAGCTAACTTAGCCAACTTGTGCTCTTCACATAACTGCTAATTTTGGAAACAAAGAACAATATCTAAATTGTTTTGAATATTTACCCTTACTAATGTCTTATGGCATAATTCTCTGAGCTAATTCACCATGTGAGAATACAATATTTATTTCACCACAGTGGGAACAATAAATAGCGTTGACTCACCGCCATTTTCTATGCACTCCTTCAAAAAGTTAGATAATCTAATTCCACCTCATCAATACATACAACCACAAAACAAATTCGTCAGAAATACTCCACTGCATGACCTGTACAGAAGGTGACCTTTGTTTGTCGTTATTAAACATGATAATGGCTCGAAAATATAAGATACGGAGCACCTACCGTAATACAACGCACACTGTAGTTATGGGCCTAGTGGTTGTAATTCTGATTTCAACTGCTTTTGGGGAATCGATAGTTAGCCGATGCAACGACAAATAGCTCATCACATGTAATACCCAAAAGACGCTCTCTTTTGAACAATGAAGCAGTTTCGTTTGAAAGGAATGTGGGCACACATACGTATTGCCTTTTGTGCGAGCGCGATTTCTCTTTGTCTCCACGCGGCGGCATTCTCTTGAACTGCTATCCATCCTCCGAGAATATAAGAGTGTTCTTATATGACCCAGAGGGTCAACATTTCGTTTTTCGTAGTAACAACTTAACAAATAAAAGGTCTGTCTTCGAAATTACTCGAGAAGCTGGATCATTTGTGATGCTTTGAGCAGAAAATCGTTCAGTTTCACTAAAGTCGGAATTCGTACATAGATGCACCATTTATTGGATATACAGAATAATTTTTTTTCCCTGCAGCTGAGTGGAAGCTTCCTGCAGGGAACCAAGATTCGAATCCGGATCCTTGCCTGAGCTATTCAGGACTTTATAAGTTGAGTTCTGCCAGCGCCTCTCTGTGAAACTTTTTCAAACTTCAACGAAACGATCCTGCATGCCTTGCTAGCCTAGTACCTCTGGAAGAATGGATACAGCACAGAAATCGTGTCTGGATTTTTCAACCGGCAAGAGCATTGCCCGCGAAATGCAAGATTCTGGTTACGAGTCCCCTTTCTGGCACACAGTTTTAATCTCTCCCGTATTAGTCCGTGCTAGCGACTAGCCCCGGCTTCGCAAAGGTGGCACTAATTATCTACGGCCGCATGACTCATCTTGCTTTGTGACAACATTTTCTTATCAGACGAACAAATTTTCAGTTTTCGACGTATTGACTTGGAGGACACTGGCAAACCGCAACATTTTTGTCTGGCAAATATGCGAGGTAAATGATCCGTGTTTCAAGCCACAGACCTTGCTGAGGGAGGAAAGAGGGTCTGCCTTTTACTGAGAAGTCGCCCAGCTGAAAACTACAGTCGAGGGCAAGTGAGAAAACAGTGCACGTTGAGATATCAGCTTAACGTGGGCTATGGTAGTTATCGTAAATGTACATCTTAGAGGGAACTCCACTGATGCCAGTGTCCTAGCGCTTGTGTAAACGTTTAGAACCACATGACACAGCAGCAATCGCAGAAAGCGAAAACAATTTAATTGAGTACTTAATGAAACAAATGTCACCTAATGGCTACAATATACCTACAAACATAAAGAAATCTAAAGTAATACTGTGCATAGCAAGTGAACATGTTGGACTGCTGAAGACTGAACTTCGATTGTAGAATCTTCAAGAGATGGATTAATGTTGCTGGCTCCGAAGTAGAATAGACAAACAAGGAAAAAGTAACTAAGAACCAGGATAAAGGATTACATAAAGCAAAAGGGCTTTTCATTCAAATAAACAGCTGCAAACATTGAAAATTATAAACATTCAGTTCATAAAAAAATCTTTTTTGGAGCATAGTTTTGTGTGTATGACAAACACTGATAATGCAGAAGATTGCAAAGATACGGTTACAAGTTTTCAAGACGT
This sequence comes from Schistocerca nitens, assembly GCF_023898315.1. Classification (NCBI taxonomy): domain Eukaryota; kingdom Metazoa; phylum Arthropoda; class Insecta; order Orthoptera; family Acrididae; genus Schistocerca; species Schistocerca nitens. The sequence continues at coordinate 37,008,195 of NC_064622.1, forward strand.
CGTGCTATTAGAAATTTCAAGATCAAGTGAACTGAACAAGAAAGAAGACGTCCTGCAACAAGTCAATGAGAAAAGAATGCGTTATAAAGACGGTAGTGAATCGAAAAGATATAATGATTGGATGCATATTATTATAAGAGTCGTTGACGAAATCCTCCAAAATAGTGGAAAGGAAGAATGGCAGGGGCAGTAGTATAAATCAGAAATGAAGCATATCATCGACGACGATATGCTTCATTAAACCAAACTAACCTGAATAAAAATCAAAATTAAGTTTCGTCTTATTTGAATTCAATAGGTGGATAGAAATCATCTCTCCGGTCGCTGAGTGATAATACCGGCACCAAAACGGAAGACCACAGAAAGAAGGCTGATATACAGAATTCGGTCTTCCGCAATTATTGCACCACGGAAGATAGTAATACGATTTCTCCTTCCAACCATTGCACGAAACCCCAAAATGGCAGATATTGACACAACTTATCACAGAATGGAGAAGCAGCTAGAACTGCTGAATGGTATTTTGAGAGGGTGAGATATAGATATTAGGTGTAAGCACTAGCTTCCCTTCAAGGAACAGTTTGCGGTAAATCGTTACAGCAACTATGGATACATAGCGATTGAAAAAAAAAAAAAAAAAAAGAGGTAATTCCCCTACTCGTAAGGGTCGTCGGGTCGATGGCAGTACTTATAGAACGACATCGTAGATATCAGTCTGTTGCAGAGTCATGCGGCATGTTTCGTGTTCACGCATTATGACGTTTGTTTAAGGAGAACGAAAATCTCCAGTATTAGAGTAGACTCCGCAAATAGATATCTTGCGAAACAAAGTCTGCTCTGTTCACCCAAGACATCCAGAGCGACGTTGACAAAGGCGTCCAGGCTGATACAGTGTTCCTTGACTTCAGGAAGGCATTCGAAACAGTCCCGCACTGTGGTTTAGTGAACGAATTACTAGTTTACTGCACATCGGACCAGATTTGGATTCAGGACTTCCTTGCAGACAGAACTGAAAACGCCGAAGTTAACGGAACAGAATCGACAGAGGTATACAGGGTGGTCCATTGATAGTGACCGGACCAAATATCTCACGAAATAAGCGTCAAACGAAAAAACTACAAAGAAAGAAACTCGTCTGGCTTGAAGGGGGAAACCAGATGGCGCTATGGTTGGCCCGCTAGATGGCGCTGCCATAGGTCAAACGGATATCAACTGCGTTTATTAAAAATAGGAACCCCTATTTTTATTACATATTCGTGTAGTACGTGAAAATATACGAATGTTTTAGTTGCACCACTTTTTTCGCTTTGTGACAGATGGCGCTGTAATAGTCACAAACGTATAAGTGCGTGGTATCACGTAACATTCCGCTAGTGCGGGCGGTATTTGCTTCGTGATACATTACCCGTGTTAAAATGGACCGTTTTGCCAATTGTGGAAAAGGTCGATATCGTGTTGATGTATGGCTATCGGGATAAAAATGCCCAAAGGGCGTGTGCTATGTATGCCGCTCGGTATCCTGGACGACATCATCCAAATGTCCGGACCATTTGCCGGATAGTTACGTTATTTAACGAAACAGGAAGAGTTCAGCCAAATGTGAAACAACAGCAAGTGATCATGCCCAAGTAGGTGTTTTAGCTGCTGCCGCGACTAATCCGCACGTCAGTAGCACACAAATTGCGCGAGAATCGGGAATCTCAAAAACGTCGGTGTTGAGAATGCTACATCAACATCGATTGCACCCGTACTATATTTCTATGCACCAGGAATTGCGTGGCGACGTCTTTGAACGTCGTGTACAGTTCTGCCACTGGGCACAAGAGAAATTACGGGACGATGACAGATTTTTTGCACGCGTTCTATTTAGCGACGAAGCGTCATCCACCAACAGCTGTAACGTAAACCGGCATAATATGCATTATTGGGCAACGGAAAACCCACGATGGCTGCGACAAGTGGAACGTCAGCGAACTTGGCGGTTTAATGTATGGTGCGGCATGATGGGAGGAACGATAATTGGCCACCATTCTATCGATAACAATCTAAATGGTGCAAATATGCTGATTTCCTACGTAATGTCCTACCGATGTTACTACGAAATGTTTCACTGCATGACAGAATGGCGGTGTGCTTCCAACATGATGGATGTCCGGCACATAGCTCGCGTGCGGTTGAAGCGGTGTTGAATAGCTAATTCATGACAGGTGGATTGGTCGTCGAAGCACTATACCATGGCCCGCATTTTCATCGGATCTGACGTCCCCGGATTTCTTTCTGTGGGGTAAGTTGAAGGATATTTGCTATCGTGATCCACCGACAACGTCTCAGAACATGCGTCAGCGCATTGTCAGTGCATGTGCGTACATTACGGAAGGCGAACTATTCGCTGTTGAGAGGAATGTCGTTACACGTATTGCCAAATGCATTGAGGTTGACACACATAATTTTGAGCATTTATTGCTTTAATGTGGTATTTACAGGTAATCGCGATGTAACAGCATGCGTTCTCAGAAAGGTACATGCATCAGATTGGAACAACCGAAATAAAGTGTTCAAACGTACCTACGTTCTGTATTTTAATTTCAAAAATCTACCTGTACCAACCGTTCGTAAAAAATTGTGAGCCATTTGTTTGTGACTATTACAGCGCCATCTATCACAAAACGAAAAAAGTGGTCCAATTAAAACGTTCATATTTCTTTACGTACTACACGAATGTGTAATAAAAAATTTTGGTTCCTATTTTTAAAAAACGCAGTTGATATCTGTTTGGCCTATGGCAACGCCATCTAGCGAGCCAACCGTAGCGGCATCTGGTTTCCCCCTTCAAGCTAGAGAAGTTTCGTTCTTTGTAGTTTTTTCGCTTGACGCTTATTTCGTGAGATATTTGGCACGGTCACGATCAATGAACCACCCTGTAGATAATTACAGGAGTAACCCAAAGAAGTGCTATACGCTCGTTTTTGTTTACAGTGTATTTTGGATAACGTAGAAGGCTCCGTGAGGGTGTAGTTGGACGACGAAGATATCTGTAGGAAGGCTGAACGCCAGGTGATTGTAGGGAAATTTAGGGAGACGTGTAGAGGACTGGCGATTACTGCTAAAATCTGTTACTAAATAAACATAACGCGGTGCGTATAAGTAAGGGAAGACACCTATTACTGTTATTGTAAACAAGAGGTACCGTAAAATACCTAGGAGTAACCTCCGGGAGTAACGTAAGCTGGAATGACGACACAAAATAAATTATAGAAAAAGCAGAGACCAGGGAGATTCATTTGGAAAGTCATACGGAAATGTGGTTCATCCTCTAAATATATGGTTAATACAACACTTGTTTGACCGATTATTGAGTACTGTCCGTCATTCTGGGACCATTATCCAGTTGGACTGAGAGAAGAAGGAAAGAAGATCCAACGAAGAGCCGCACGTTTCCTCACGAGATCGCTCAGTCGGTGCGAGAGGGTTGCAGAGATGCTCAACAAATTCAAGTGCTAAGTCCGCCTCCTTGGTAGTTGCGCGATCAGCGCGACTGATTGTAAGTGCATTGGGCCGGGTTCGATTCCCGGGCGGATCAGAGACATTCTGCGAGAACTAGATGTTGTTGTCCCCACTTTCGTATCGTCATAATTGACATTTCTACTGAGATGGCTGAATGGGCACGACCTGAAAAAAAATTAAACTTCTTTCAGGGTTAGACACCAAAAGAGGCGTTGTGCCGCAGGGGAAGGAAGGTTTGCTGTTGAAATTCCGACAGCGTGCGTTCCAACATATTGTTTCCTCCCACATAGGTTTCACGAAATGATCACGCCTAGAAAATCAAACTGAAGAACTTAAAGCTCATACTAAGGTTTGCCGACAATCATTCCTGCCAAGCGTCTTTCGTAAGTTGAACAGGGAAGGGCGAAAAGACAGTGGTGCGAGAGGTAGTATCTTCCACACAGCATATAGCGACTTTCGGTGCATGTACATTAGAGAATTATGGTTGACGAACGCGTAGTTAATATTATCGCTTTTTTGAGCTCTACATCCGTTTACAGCCTTTAAAAGCTTCTGGTATACTGAGCGGTGTATCGACTCGTGCTACACCTTGTGTTTGGATTGCATTGGTTTTCCTTTCCTTCCCCTGACATGTTTGTTTGATATGTTGTCTGACATTAAGTGGCTGCTTGGTTGTGTTTTCCCTCTGCTATCGATATCTGCGTTTTGCTTCCGGGAAACTGCTATGGAGGAAGTGAGATCTATGACCGGTTGTAACCTGGTGTGGTGGTGCGGAAGTAGGGGGGGGGCTGCGCGCAGAGAGAATGTGGTGGACCCGGGAGCGCAGTGTGGCTCTCCAGCACGAAGCAGGCGTGGTCGGTTGTACCGAGTCGCCACGTGATGTATGTCGGTTGTGTTTAACGTACGGGTGGAGTTGACGGAAGAGATCCCCGCGTGTTGGTTGTATACGGAATCGCCCAACGAGTAGTTGCTGTTCATTTCGCCTTGGTGTGACGTTAACAAGCTTCTTTAAATCCTCCGTTTCAACACTGGAGTTTAAAAGGAGACACCTAACATGAAGGAGCGGTCACTACCCGTCAACGTTGCGGAGAAGACGTGAACTCCGGTGACAGAACGTGTTGTCGCGTGACCGTGGCGTTTTGGGTACGCTGGCGACGCGTGCGCGATGTCGGATGTGTGGATCCTTGCCATCGGAGGTCGTGTACTGCCTGTTCGAGCATAATTGCAAGTTAAGTTCGTGGAAGGTTTAATCATTAACTAATAATTTGTGTAACCAGCGTCTCTTCTGCCTTGTGGCCTCTGGCGACCGGGTTTCCTGTCCCTGGCACCGTTGTAATTGAAGACAGTGATCTTTCCTCCTCCTCTCGTTACTGTCCGATGGGAGGTGTAGTTTTGGCAGTTTAATTATTTCGCTATTCTGTCGTGGGTTATGAGTATATTCATGCTTCTTGTTGGTTGATCATGTGCTCGCTCATTCAGGACTGTGTGGTGTAATGTTTCCTTGCACGAGGTTAGCTCTAATTATGTCAGCAAGTTAAGCCATCTTATAATAAGTTTTCGCTGGCTAAAAGTCGGGGCAGTGACCAGCCTGAGAGTGGCAATTGTGTTTACGGGCGTATTTAAATTGGTCAGTATTCTGTCTAGCCTTAGCATCCCTGAGTGGGTGATTTGTGGCCGCCTTACACGGGTCCGTCATATCTGTTATGTTCTAATGATATTCCAGGACACTTTTGTTGAAAAAATTTTTTAATTCCTCGAAGTTTGTAAATTCCTTTTATTGCCATTAATAGTGTGTTTGCTGAGACCTGTTTAATTTTTGAATGGCGGTGTTGGCAGCTTCACTACCTCACCGTACTTTATTAACAAAGTTCTGTATTTACTTTAGTAACCTGTTAACTAATGTTCTTTAAATTTTTTTAAATTGTTGTATTGTTATAAATTACTTTGATCGGCGTTAGCGGCGTGTTTTAAACGGTTGTTTATTGCCGTACTGCTAGCTTCTGTGTTTTTTTAAAATGTTCTTTTAAATCGTTGTATTGCTATAAATTGCTTGATTGCCGTTAGCGGCGTGTCTAAAAGGCTGTTTATTGCCGTACTGCTAGTTTCTGTAAGATACGAATAAAACACTTGTGAAAATCTCAACTCGACAGTAAACTACTAGAAATTTGGCCCCGTTTCCCAACTTGTGGTGTGGCTTGTAGTAACCGCAACCACTGTGTGTGTCATATACAATCATGTTCAGAAAAACAGAACGCCTTGAACGACTAGAGATGGGACGTTCATACTCACAGGACATGTACAATAGTACGTCCTGCAGAAATGATTAGCATTTCAGTCACCTCGTTTCAGCACGTGTCCTGTTGCCTAGGATGCACAGGGTCCGCCAGGGGCCTTGGTAACTTGTTCTAGCGCGATGCCATCGACGCTTATAAGGCGCGCATGGCGTCCTATGGTATAGCCATCCTTGCTGCATTAACCCTAGCATTACCAACGTATTTTTTGTTACATGTAATACCAACGGGGGGGCCTCAAAGGCCCATAAAGAATACCACAATTTATTTTATCATAAATCAAGTTTATTTACTTCTGATACCTCTAATAACAATTCAAAATGCTTAGACATTGTTTTTGTATACTGGATAATAAAAGATGTTATTATAATAGGAATAAAATGAACAAATCACGAGATTCAGTTTATATATTTTTTGGAATAATGTTTCAAAATAGTGTTTTCTTATAAAAACGACTTTTTTAATTCGATACACTACATGAAGCAAACAAAATTTACTGTCTCATTCTGCAACGCATTTTTCACACAACACTGTCTTCCTGCAGTGTTTCCCACAGACGTGTTTGTGGCACTGAGAGCAGGTAACAGTTGACTTTCCCAGCTTGTTGTACTTGATCTTTTTAGATGCAGCTTCTTGGCAGCATAGGTGGCACCGTCCACGTGTTCCTGGTTCTGCTGTTGAGGATGATGGTTCTACAGAGCAGCTGAGCTTCCGTTGTGTGATGCTTTCCATTGCCATTATTACTGGCTTCTGAAGTCCATACAAATTTTGTGCCCGTTTATCTACTTGAGATCTTATTAGTTCGAGACCTAAGTTAGTGATAAAAACTCTTCTGCGGTTTAGCAAATTCTTTTTCCAATTCGGAAAGTTGAGGAGGAAGAGTGAATATGCATTTATTGCTGCTATGTCAATGAGTGTGTAGAAGAGGGGCAAAGGCCATCTTCTTGTTCCTCTCTTTGTGCTGTAGTGTCTTGCCATCTGGTCTATGGTGTCCACGCCTCCCTTTGTAGAATTATAAAAAAAATTTATGTTAGTCTTTTTTGAGTCTTCATTCAACACCCCTTTTGAGTGATAAGTTGAAAGCATCAACAGCAGTCGTTTTGGCTTCTCGCGGACTAGCGTTGATGCAAGAGTAACTGGTGGCCTCTGTGTCTGAGGGTCAGTATAAGCAAAGATGGAAGAGTGTAAACTGCGGCCAGTTGTAGTCTTCAGCTCTTCAGGTATGTGTCGTCTGTTAGACTGTAGGGTGCCAACAAGTGTGAGGTGAAAATCATTGCCCGCATCTCGTGGTCGTGCGGTAGCGTTCTCGCTTCCCACGCCCGGGTTCCCGGGTTCGATTCCCGGCGGGGTCAGGGATTTTCTCTGCCTCGTGATGGCTGGGTGTTGTGTGCTGTCCTTAGGTTAGTTAGGTTTAAGTAGTTCTAAGTTCTAGGCGACTTATGACCATAGCAGTTGAGTCCCATAGTGCTCAGAGCCATTTGAACCATTTTTGAAAATCATTCCATAGAGTCTCAGCAAGCTCCACTGAAGTATAGTACCGATCTGTGGTAACATTACGGCCTGATTTTTCAATAGGTTTTATTAGTCTCTTTACAATTTCCATCGGTCCATTTGAATGCTGTGTATTTCCTGACTTGCCTGTATAGATGTCCATGCTGATCACATATCTAGTCTCAGAATCAGACAGCATTCGAATTAGAATGCCGTATTTTCCAGGTTTTTCTTTTAGAAACACCTTGAATGGACAGCGACCACGGAACAAAGACAACATCTCATCCACTGTTGTATGTAGACCAGGAATGAAATACAATGGAAGTGAAGAATTGAAGCTTTCAAAAATTTCCCTCATTGGAGCAAACTTGTCAGTCTGGCGACGAATTTCTCTTGTGTTCTTATCATCAAACCTCAATATTTTAGTCAATTCGAAAAATCGGGTCCGACTCATTGATCCATAGTACACTTGTAGGCCCTGAAGCAAAGACCATAAATCTTGGACAGGTATCTTATTGTCATGATTTGAACCCATGATTAGCAAGAGTCCTATATAACAAAATAACTCATCTTCATCTGTGTGCTGAATACCTAGTCGAGAAGCCTCTTCATTTGAGTGTAGTTTTATTAGATTCATAATTTGAGGTGTAAAAAAGAGCTCTATAGCCTCTTTCGGAGACGCAATTCTTCCTTGTTGTCCTAGCCCCATTCTTTCTCGCACTATATTTTGTACAGAACGCCGATATTGTCGAGATGGCTTCGTAATATACTCTCGTCCACTTTTTGCAATGAATTTATCACATTCCGTATCATTATCATCTGGTGGATTGGCTTCAACCTCATCTTCATTCTCAGACGATGAATCAGTTGTAATTTCTTCCACATCATCATCCACTTCACTTTCCTCTAAATCTGATTCGTTCAAAACTTCTTCTAGCACTCTTTCAATGGAACTATCACGTAAACGATGTCTACTCATGTTGCTGGTTCAACAGCAGCAGAAACACTGAAAATAACAATGGTCCGCTTCATAATAATACGTCTGAAGGCAACAATGCCAAAATTCGTTTCATGGTAAGAATTTGAAACGAGAGACTCAACCTCGTAAATCTTTCCTTGCTATTACCAACGGGTGGGCTTCTAAGGCCCACAGAGAATTAAATCAAGTAAATGAATTTTAATTACATTTTTATTCCGAAATTCTGTAATGACTCAATAGTACATTCAATAACGAACAATTACCTTTGCTTTCAAGTTCATATATCAAAGGGTGTGGATACAACATAGAAAAACTGAGTCAGTGGGCCTACGAGGCCCCCCCGTTGGTAATGCTAGGGTTAACCTGGTTTCGAAGTCCATCTGTAGTGGTTGGCATTGGGTCACAGCAGCGCTGCACCCGTTCGTTCACCATACCCACTCACTTTCGTTTGGCGATAAGTCTGGTGATCTGGTAGGCCAGGGCAAAAGGTGGACATCCTGTGACACGAAGAAGGCACGCGTTCGTGCAGCAACATGTGATCGAGCATTGCCTTGCTGAGAAATGGTGCGGTGTTCCGCAGAAAGGGTATGGTTATGGGTCGCAGTATGTCATTCACGTAGGTCACAGTGGGCTCTGGATAGTAACCAGATGTGATTTGTGGTTATACGCAGTTGCACCCCCACACTACGAGGCCTTGAGTTGGTGCTTTATGTCTTGTGCGAATATAGTCATGGTGATGGTGTGCTACCCCCGTCTGCGCGAACCATAATGCGGCCATCATTTTCAAACAAACAGACTCTGGATTCGTCGGAAAACACTATCTGATGGCATTCCTTTCCCAAGTGACCTCCTTCCATATTCAATTGCCGTCTTGAATGTTTCTGCACATTCGTCATAGGTAGGCGGAGAAGTGGACGATGCGCATGTAACCGATGTCGTAATAAATGGCGGCTCACTGTCAGCCCTGATAGTCTACGACGTGTTACACTGTTGCACTGTTTCGCCAGAGCCGAGGAGGACGCAGATCTGTCCTCCAATGACATTCGGATGAGGTGTTTCAAAAATGGTTCAAATGTCTCTGAGCACTATGGGACTTAACATCTGAGGTCATCAGTCCCCTAGAACTTAGAACTACATAAACCTATCGAACCTAAGGACACCACACACATGCATGCCTGAGGCGGGATTCGAACCTGCCGTAGCAGTCGCGCGGTTCCGGATTGAAGCGCCTAGAACCGCTCGACCACCGCGGCCGGTGGATGAGGTGTTGATCTTCTCGCGGGGTGGCCTAGATGATGCGACCTGGCCCATCCCGTCGTGTTCTATGGCCTTCCGTGTGCCATTCTGCACACACCCGTTGCACTGCCGAAACACTTTCTTCCAGACGGGCAGCAATTTATCGGGTGGCTACATCAAATTCTCTCATTCCAATAAGGCGCCCTTTTTCAGACTCACTGATCTGATGGTGCGGTTTGCTGCGAGGCATCTTGCACGTCTGCCTGAGTCAAACTAATACATTACCTTCGGTATATAGCGATAACGAGAACGGCAGGCACATTTTACCGGTATGTGGTGTTGCGCCGTGATATCGATGTTGACCTTGAAGCCGCGGGCCCACATTGTTCAATTGCTAATCATTTCTGCAGGACATACTAATGTACATGTCCTGTGAATATGAATGTCCTATCTCTAGTCTTAACGTGTTCAGTTTTTTTTTCTGAACATGACAAGACTTTTACACTTAAGTTGTCGACATTCGAACTAGACTAACAAAGAGGTGAGGGAAGATGCTGCAAACAGGGCGCGATGGAGAACCTCCAGTTGAAACCTCTCATATCGCAGATACGCTGAAGGAAAAGGAGGTACAGAAATTTTAGGCATTAAGTGTCGTAAGAATCTCTGTGATGTGGAGGCAGTTGTGTGCCTAGTTTAAATGTACACCTCGGTCCCAGTGTCTAGTACAATAAGAAAAAGCGATGCAGGCATTCACAGGAAGGGTGAACATTGCATTGGTATAAAATATAACTTCCTCTATACAGTCTTGCGTGCTCCCAGAGAGGAGGATTGGAGAGTTAAAAGGCAGTCACACTTTATTTGATTTTGTGCTCACACCAAGAGATCTAGCCCGTAAAGTTAGAAAGTACTGTAGGCTAAAACATGCCATGAAGGTGCGTCCTGGCACATGGTTCAAAGAGTATGAGAACTGATTAAACTGATTAGTGGATGTGGCTCGAAATTTGACAGAGGTCGCCTGGACACTGTATTATAACAGGGACAGCCAAGAACTCTGCATGCATGCAGTGCTTTCGCTCATGTACGGAGTTCTGCTGGCTGTCTGCACACTTCCCCCACTATCACATCATGCTGTCTCAGTGGGAAGAGGGGGGGGGGGGGGGACTGCAAACGTGCCACACTTAGATTATAATCTAGTCACGCAATGAACAGTGAACGTGCTGCATTCAGCTTGGTTTCATTACCGAAGCTTTCCATGTTCTGGAGTAGCATCTTAGAATTTACGTTCGATGCTGACGTGCTGTTCCAGAACATGGAGAGCCTTGGCAATTCTGTTGGTGTACAAGGGGGAATTTAAAGTAGACAGGGGCGGCAGGGAGAATTTGGATCGAGGAGGCAGGCGTGCCAGGGTAACTCGTGCTGTGGTGTGAACCACTGTCCCTAGGTGGCTTATTGGCTAACGTACCTGCCTAGTAAGAGGGAGACCTGCGTGCTATTCCAGGCCTTGTTACGATTTTCACTAGCCCCTTCAGTCTATATACATAAAATAATATATGTATGAGAGCGGTAAAATCTGTGAAATTATGTCATTTCATTTGAGAAAACTACCAGTGTTATTCTTTGAACGCCACAATAATTCTTCAGAATTCACGATTTCCTTAGAGGCAATGAGCTCAGGGAAATAAACGACAATTTTGTAGAAGATACCCGTCCCTTAATGCGATTTTCTTTTTAAATACGGTCCCATAAAATCAGATATGAGTTGTTACTCATCTTGCAACCCCTTACTGTGGGTAGTGAGCAGTCAAGACAAAGTCAGAAGCTGGAATCATTTGTCGGTGCTTTAATTTTCGTTCCTGCTTTCCACTTTCCCTCAGATACTCAACACTAGGAGGTTTGAAATTGAGCAATCGTTCCAGGTATGATCCTGGGCTTAGCAATGTTCTTCGTAGTAATATATAACTTCTCCATACTTTAAGTTTAGTTCAATTACAAATTGTGGCAACTCTAGAGATAATAGAGCAAGCTCCAGACAAACACAGGGTACCAGGAACACTCTACAAAGAGTAAAGCACTGCACATATTAACATACTGTAACAAAAACGTCCAAAGGGTGGGAAACATACTGAAGAAACAAGGGCTACAAAATCATTCTGCACAAATAACACGGTACAGAAAAATCTAAAACCTAAGAACACCTATGCAGAAAAATTCTCCAAAGCTGGAATATATAAATTAAACTGCAGTTCATGCCAGTCGGTCTACATAGACCAAACATGCAGAAATTTCAAAAAGAGGTACTCCAAACACCTCAGAGCCTTAAGAAGTGATAGTACACACTGCACTTTTGTAGACCATCCAATACAAGAAAAGCACCACCGAGAAAACATGGAGACTGATCTTAAGATCCTCAGAGAAAGCAACAGTCTCTATCAAAAACTGTTAATAGAGGAGAACAACCACATACAAAAAGGAATAATCTAGGTAAAGAGAGTCATGAATGAAAATACAGCACTATGCAACAAAACACTGTTTGGAACACTCAATGAACTACACAAAGGTGACTCCCCACAAAAAATAACAGTAACAAAGAGACTTCTGTTTCCTTCGTTCCCTCCCCACCCCTGCTTCCATCTCTCTCTCTCTCTCTCTCTCTCTCTCTGTCTGTCTCTCTCTCTTGCACACACACAAACACACACACACACACGTATTCAAAATCAGCACCATAACAAACACGAAACGATGAACAAGTGAGCTACGACCATAACATAACACCTCTCAGAGAGTGTGTTGTCAGAAGTGTCTGCTCAGATCACATTTCGCCACATTTTGTGTAAGTGCTTGTGAGCTGATGTAGTGAGCGAAAATTTGTGAAAAACTGAGTGGAAACAACGCACTAAATAGCAGTTGATTGAGACACCAACCAGGGACACGAAACAGGACGTAAATTGAAAGTACAGAAACGTACATAACCTATACCCTCGAATCAGCTCGCCACAAATAGGCAATGATTTTCTTCACGGCTAGTTTGTAGATGACATGCTGTTTCGATGTGTAATAATACAGTTCAGTTACCAATGTAGTTTTAAGGTGAGTGTCTAAGCCGAACGAAGCAAATTGCGAATACTGTATTTCTTAGGCCTACAGCAGTTAAATTATTCCGAATGTGATATTGTACATTAGAGAAATAAAAATTTGACCCGCAGAAGATGACACATTGGTGTCGAAACATGTCTGGGTAAATATAAAAGCAAACTAATTGTGTTTGCATAATGCTGATTTCCAAAACAACCCAGTTTTTAAATTGCAAACACGGAAGGAGGAAGAGAGGAGCTTCAAACCTTAGTAAAATCGGTTGAGAAATAGCTTCATGGGTGTTCAATGAACCCTTTGCGAGGCCCTTAATTGTAAATTGAATAACAGTAATGTAGATGGAGATTTTTGCTTAATAAACAAAAATAACACACATTCATCAATGAACAGCCTTTCGTAGTATCATAAGACAAAAATAGTGTAGGAACTTTCTGACAAGGGCATTACAGGTTGAATAATATAAGTTTTAATAATTATATACAGATTCATCGATATTTTAATAGGAAAAAAGTTAAGGAACTTAATACATCCATAGCAATAAACCGATATTTCAGACGAAGATGGTATCTATCATTAGCACCGTGCTCATTATACGTCGACGACATGTTTCGAAAGCACAAGTATGCGATGGGATGCAGCTCAGTCAACAGAAGATCGTGAATACTCTCCTATTCGCCGATGATCGGACAGTTTTAACGAACCAGCCTGACGTTCGGTAATCCGTTTACACGCATAACGGTTACATGACAGAAACTGTAGTGGACTGTTAAGGCAACCAGTCCACAGTGAAGTAGCCGAAAGGGCACGCGTCAACTCACGCCGTCTGGCGTTAAGTCTGGAACAGGATTCGTAATAAATGTGATAAAGAAAAGAACGTAGCTACTAGAACACTTAACTTTTATATTGTCCTTTGGTATACAGCATTCTGGATGATACAAGTGAGACTCTTTAGATTCATGAAGTAACTAATGGCGCCTTGCTAGGTCGTAGCCATGGACTTAGCTGAACGCTATTCTAACTGTCTCTCGGCAAATGAGAGAAAGGCTTCGTACGTGTAGTCGCTAGCAATGTCGTCGTACAACTGGGGGCGAGTGCTAGTCAGTCTCTCGAGACCTGCCTTGTGGTGGCGCTCGGTCTGCGATCCTGACAGTGGCGACACGCGGGTCCGACATGTACTAATGGACCGCGGCCGATTTAAGCTACCACCTAGCAAGTGTGGTGTCTGGCGGTGAACCACAGAAACTATATCCTGGAATCCCAAGAAAATGTTCCATCAGCATAGATCACTCACAGTGACCTGAAGTTACATCTGGTCTAAAACTTCATATACCTTTGTTGTATGTATGGATGGAGTATGACCAAGACACTCAAGACAAGTTTGTGATTTTCTCTAAAATGTGAACCACAATTCGTGGGAAACTGTAAAGACAGTGTAAAATAGAATCACGAATTCAGTGTTGCGAAACAACGGCTGTCTCAGTTCTGTTGTATGCGAAATAGCCATGGTCGATATAAATCTCATATCCAAGTAGTGGAAATGAGACTCCTCCTTGCAGATGCTCAAACGAGAGAAAATAAAAATCAAGGATACGGGAACGAACTATAAATATGTTCTATAGGAACATAAACTAATTAGTACAGAAATAAATTACTTAAATGTATGCTGAGAATTGGTAAAAATTATTCTACAAAAATTAACACTACGCTAGGAAGATGTAGTGTGGAATAGCCCAACAAGAAATGAGCTGTTAAATGGGTAGATGCCAGATGACCTAGCCCATGAAGAAAATAATGATGGTAATGATCTCATGACATAAATATTACAGAAAATTTGGTAATTGAAAATTAGTGGATCCGTAATGGCGATGTGCACAAATCTACTTTGGTAACTCGTGTGAATGTTGATGGCGAAGAAGTAGAATATAGATGAATACCAGTTTCTTCAGCTGTAGCTACAATAAAGAATGCATTCGCTGGCAAGGTCGACTTCTGGTAACTGTGCAGTCAAAAAGATAACAGGAACCAAAGCAGCCTTTTCGAGACTGGTCCACTAAAACACTTTTCGTAGTGTTAACGGCACGCTGGGCAACATTTGTCGTCGACGTTTATGGTTGCCATATTTTCGAAACAAAGATGGTGGGGATGGAAGTGAGGGCAGAGGAGGCTGGGGAGTTGGCGAGAGTGGTCACTAGTTTTTTTTTAATTTGACCTTCAGTGAAGTTGTTTTGGCGTGTTTGTCGGAATATCTTAATTAGTTGCCATGTAACTTACCTTCGTACGCGTGTTTTCATGCGACGGAAAGTTGTTGCTGGTGTAATAAATATCACCTTTTCATGCTGGTGTTGAAAATATGTGTGAGACGCCAGTTTTGCTAATACTGTTTTTCGAAGTCAGTTGCGAGACTACAAACAAGTCACTTAGCTACAGTATTTTTTGTGATTTAAAAATGAGCTGTAGATGATGAATGGTTTCTGGGAGAATTGTTTTTGAAGGATGTAGGATGGAAAAGATAGGGGAGAGTGGGGAGAACAGTAACCATGACATGAAAAAGAATGGTCTGTTAAAACTGGAAGACTTGGCAAATATCTGAGCGGATTTTCACGTACGAGGAATTGGTTAAATATTCTGTTGGGGTAAAATGTAGAAAGTGTTTAGTTGTAGGGTTGAAGGGATGTGCTAGTACAAGTGAGTTATTGTATGAGGGTTGGTAATTTGGGATGAACCGATTAGTTATTTGGTATCAAATTGGTGAGAAGTTAGGAAATAGGACAGTGTTCACTGTAGGTGAGCAGATGGGAAGGGTGTTACGGTGTAAAGCCAAGCGCCGGCACGGCAGTCGGGAACGACAAAGCAGAGAAGTCAGCCAATCGCACGCTGATCGAGCTTCCTTCCAGGAACACAACGTAACAGCAGTGGCCCATAGGTGAAGAGGACATAAGCACTGCGCCCCACTGGTGACGGCCCAGTTCAATAGCAGCTTTAAGATTAGCGACTTCTATAGCAGCGTCAATGTTAGGCACTTTGATAGCAGTTCAGGGCAGACTTTTGTCAGGTAGAGATCAGCAGTCACTGCAAAGACTAATTATTTCGTATGTCGCCCTTTGCTTGCGACACATCTGTGTAACTGTCAAAGTTAAGTATTGTAATTGTCATACAGTAATAAAATTCATTAATACGCGTTGTTTGATTGTTTGTCTAGCGAACGGAGTAGGCAGGATTCCTAGACACAACAAGATTGATGCCGAGGATGGGCGAATTAGATTGGCGACGAGGTGAACGAATACTGTAGTGGCAATCTGTAAACGAGCTGCCACAGATTTGTTTTGTCGTGGGCTTTTCTGTTTTGCTGGCGCCTTAATTCTACCTTGTCTTTTCATTGCAAGGGTGTGTTTACCTGTCTTAACAGTGTCTCTTATAGAGTTTTTGCTAGTAAGTGTTTTCAGGTGGGCTCTGCAGACATTTGCTTTGCTTGTGTGCTTATTCTTACTGCTTGCCTTGCCTGTTTACTGCATTTCCCTATTCAAAAATGGGCAACCCATCTCTCCCTGCCCCTTTTCAGGCGCCTCAGCTGCAAGCGGTACATGCAACGCAGCTAACACAGATGTTCCAGTTTCAGACGCAGCAGATTGCAACCCTTCTAAACACGGTACAGCAGTTACTATGAAATCAAGCAACGAACGCTGCGCAACGTGCAACAACTGTAGCTCCTAGTGCCATACTGCCTTTTCCTCAGTTTAATGAAAAAGAGGAATGGCTCGAGTAGTTTCAACAGTATGAAGGGCACATCATTCCTCAAAAAGTATCAGGTACTGTGAAACTACATTACCTGCAGTCTTTAGCCTCATTCAGAAGTTGTTCCCTAAAGCCACACCGACTGATACACTCCTGGAAATGGAAAAAAGAACACATTGACACCGGTGTGTCAGACCCACCATACTTGCTCCGGACACTGCGAGAGGGCTGTACAAGCAATGATCACACGCACGGCACAGCGGACACACCAGGAACCGCGGTGTTGGCCGTCGAATGGCGCTAGCTGCGCAGCATTTGTGCACCGCCGCCGTCAGTGTCAGCCAGTTTGCCGTGGCATACGGAGCTCCATCGCAGTCTTTAACACTGGTAGCATGCCGCGACAGCGTGGACGTGAACCGTATGTGCAGTTGACGGACTTTGAGCGAGGGCGTATAGTGGGCATGCGGGAGGCCGGGTGGACGTACCGCCGAATTGCTCAACACGTGGGGCGTGAGGTCTCCACAGTACATCGATGTTGTCGCCAGTGGTCGGCGGAAGGTGCACGTGCCCGTCGACCTGGGACCGGACCGCAGCGACGCACGGATGCACGCCAAGACCGTAGGATCCTACGCAGTGCCGTAGGGGACCGCACCGCCACTTCCCAGCAAATTAGGGACACTGTTGCTCCTGGGGTATCGGCGAGGACCATTCGCAACCGTCTCCATGAAGCTGGGCTACGGTCCCGCACACCGGTAGGCCGTCTTCCGCTCACGCCCCAACATCGTGCAGCCCGCCTCCAGTGGTGTCGCGACAGGCGTGAATGGAGGGACGAATGGAGACGTGTCGTCTTCAGCGATGAGAGTCGCTTCTGCCTTGGTGCCAATGATGGTCGTATGCGTGTTTGGCGCCGTGCAGGTGAGCGCCACAATCAGGACTGCATACAACCGAGGCACACAGGGCCAACACCCGGCATCATGGTGTGGGGAGCGATCTCCTACACTGGCCGTACACCACTGGTGATCGTCGAGGGGACACTGAATAGTTCACGGTACATCCAAACCGTCATCGAACCCATCGTTCTACCATTCCTAGACCGGCAAGGGAACTTGCTGTTCCAACAGGACAATGCACGTCCGCATGTATCCCGTGCCACCCAACGTGCTCTAGAAGGTGTAAGTCAACTACCCTGGCCAGCAAGATCTCCGGATCTGTCCCCCATTGAGCATGTTTGGGACTGGATGAAGCGTCGTCTCACGCGGTCTGCACGTCCAGCACGAACGCTGGTCCAACTGAGGCGCCAGGTGGAAATGGCATGGCAAGCCGTTCCACAGGACTACATCCAGCATCTCTACGATCGTCTCCATGGGAGAATAGCAGCCTGCATTGCTGCAAAAGGTGGATATACACTGTACTAGTGCCGACATTGTGCATGCTCTGTTGCCTGTGTCTATGTGCCTGTGGTTCTGTCAGTGTGATCATGTGATGTATCTGACCCCAGGAATGTGTCAATAAAGTTTCCCCTTCCTGGGACAATGAATTCACGGTGTTCTTATTTCAATTTCCAGGAGTGTATTTCCTATGATCAGGTTATAGGTTCTCTAACGAACTATTATGACCAACAAGTGAATGTGGTGTCAGCTAGGTACATAGCTTTTCGATGCAAGAAAAGGTCAGATCAAACTTATCGCGAGTCGTTAACAAATTTGCAGGATACGACGAGGAAATGCAAATTCAGATGTGTATGATGCCCTTATATTCCAATGTTACGTTGCGTGGTGCAGTCGTCTACAGTGCAACTGACGTTTGAAACAGTCAGATCCATCATTCTATCATGTCGTTCAAATTACAGTACGATTCAGGTGCCGTAGCAGCCGATAAATTTTAGCAGCCACCAATTTGTCTGAGTCGTCCCTGGCTCACGTCCAGCCCAGTTGGCAGCAACAGCACATTCACACTAAGTTGCGTAAACGGTCCTCTGAGTGGGTGGCTACATCGGTGAATAGAATTAAGTTATGCCCTAGGTGCTATACACGGTACAAACTCCAAGATTGCCTGTCCAGACAAGCACAGTGTTACGCTTGTGGCAAGATAGGTCACGTACAATCCGTATGTTTGCAACGGAACGAACATAAGAACTCTGCCCACTCACAAAAATCTAGTCACAAGGCCTATATAATCAACGCAGTGTATTCAAACCCTGCTGTAGGCATTATCATAACTAGCAAGCAAACAGTTTCTTCAGTGCTACGTTCATTTGCGTCTTCGTGGAAAACGTGTGAAATTTCAGTTGGACATGGGTGCTCTGTTACATTGCCGAATTGTAACACATATGAACTGTTAGGCTCCCCACACCTGTCTAAAACTAGCACGCACCTGAAGGCTTATAATGGACAAGACATTCCCGTTCTCGGAAAATATACTTTCCCTGCCATGTATCGCTCGCATACGCGAACTGTGAATTTCACTGTGCTACAATCCCGTGATTTTGAGTAAACATTTGGCCTTGATTCGTTTGGCGTCCAAATTTAGGACAATGTGTTGTCAGTGACTGCATTCAATGCCAAGGTCATTGTAGCTGGCTTGCTGAAAGAATTCCAAGAACTCTTTTTCTCACGGTTTAGGCAAGGCTAACGATTTTGTTGCACATTTGACTATGAAACACAACGCTCTGCCGAAATTTAGCCGGGCCAGAACTATTACTATTGCATTTCGGGACAAAGTGGCTGCTGAACTCAAAGAATTGCAAGATGGCGGAGCTATTGCGCCAATACAAGCTAGTCAATGGCCAAGTCAACTGGTTTTGCTCCCCAAACCTTGAGGTCGCATTCGCCATTGTGTTGACTTCAAGTCTACAGTCAACCCACAAACTGTGATCCTTGCCACGCCCAGAGGATCTCATGGACAGATTAGGCACTATTCGCTACTTTTCGAAAACTGGTTTACGCGGCGCACACCTTCAAACACCACTAGATGAAGAATCTCATCTGTTTTGTGAACACTCATTTGGCCTTGTTTCGATATTTGCGTTTGCCTTTAGGCAGTGCTTCCGCACCCGCCATTTTCCAACAGTATTTGGAACATCGGACTGCTCAAGTACCAAACTGTTCACACTATTTGGACGATATTGTCGTAGAACGTCGTACACCTGAAGAACACATTGCAAATTTGCGTGATTTGTTTCGTGTGTTACCTGATGCAGGACTAAAGTGTAGACTGGACAAGTGTGATTTTTTTTAAACCTGAGTTGCAATATCGTGGTCATGACATAAGCAGTCAAGGTGCACATCCTCTTCTGTCACATTTATTAACCATACGTGACCTGCCAGTTCCTTGCAATGTCACAGAACTGCAATCTGTCTTAGGAAAAATGAACTATTATGTTCGGTTCATATCGAATGCTGCGCAAATCGCAGCTCCATTGCACAGCTCGCGTCGCAAGAACATCCCCTTTGTTTTGACAGATGAATGCCAAGAAGCTTTTCAAACACTTAAAGATGCATTTCTCAGTGATCGATACTTGGTTCACTTTGTTCCAGACAAACCAGACGTGTAGCATGTTAACGCTTCCCCTTATGGAATGGGTGCAGTGCTTTCGCACATATTTGGTGATAAAGACGAACATATGGCTTTCGCATCAAAAGTGATGTTTAAAGCTCAGTGTAACTATTCACAAATAGAGAAGAGGCATTGGCTATTGTGTATGGTGTCACCGAATTCCAACACAATATGGCAGAAAATTCTATTTAGTAACGTATCACAAGTCATTGCTGTCCTTGTTTCACCCGATGAAGCCGGTTCCGTACGAACAGCCCAAAAATTGGAAAGATGGACGTTGTTGTTGTCTCAATACTAGTACGAGATTGTGTACCGTCCGACAGCTCAACATCGTAATGCGGACGCTCTTTCACGTCTTCTGATTGGCCCTGATACACACTTTGACGCTTCTGCTGCATCTTGTTGTCACATCGATGTTCACGATTCTGAATTGCTTCAATCTTTTCCTCTAGATTATCGGAAAATTTCCCAGGCCACGAAAGCTGATCCAGATTTGAATATTTTGCTAAGATACATTCGCACATCTTGGTCTCACTCATTGAATAGCATAAAGAACTCTGTATTGTGCCGATACTTTGCACGTCGTCATAGCATCGCTATACAGTAAGGTGTGATTCTTGTTCAAAACGACAGTGGACAGTAACATGTGTTGTTCCGCAAAGCTTTGCAAAAAGAAGTGTTGCAGTTACGTCACGAAGGACGCTGGGGGACTGGTTGTAAGAAAAAAATGTGTGTCAAGTCTTATGGGACTTACCTGCTAAGGTCATCAGTCCCTAAGCTTACACACTACGTAACCTAAATTATCCTAAGGACAAAGACACACACCCATGCCCGAGGGAGGACTCGAACCTCCGCCGGGATCAGCCGCACAGTCCACGACTGCAGCGTCCCACACCGCTCGGCTAATCCCGCGCGGCTGATCGTAAGAAACAGTTAGCGCGTTGACACTGTACTTGGCAGGGTATTGGCATCCAAATGACACAGATGACGTCACAGTGTCACTCTCCGACACAAAAATTTGCTGCTTGGCCTAAGTTGAAATCACCATGGCAACGTGTGCACACAGACTTTGTGGGACCTTTTTGGAACATTCGTTGGGTGAATGTGGTAGACTCTTATAGCAAGTTTCCTTTTGCTGTGCCAATGTCACGTAGCACAATTCAGGCGTTGTCCTCTATTTTCTTGTCTCGAAGGTTTGTCTGAAGTTATAGTGTCGAACAAAGACCCTCAGTTCACGTCAACTGAATTTGAAACATTCTGCGAACGCGATGGCTTACAGCATCTAACTAGTGCGCCGTTCCATCCACAGTAATAAGGCGAAGCTGAACATTTTGTCAGAACTTTCAAGCAGCAGATGGCGAAACATGTCACCGCACACGCCAGGGATCAAACATTGCAAACGTTTCTTGCCTCCTATCGTTCGCATCCACGAGATGGACCGTCGCCGGTGGATCTGTTTCGTGGCCGCTGCCACCGGACATTGCTCCACCAGCTCCACCCTCCGCAGCTTCCGGCGCCGAAGGATGGCCGCAAGTATCGCTTCGCGCCACATGATATTGTTTTTTATAGGGATTTATCGGCAGCAGACGGTGGGCGCGAGGCGAGATAGTCCGTCGACTTGGCACATGCATGTAGTCATTTCAGGCCCAGATGGATTGCAACTCCGAGACCACAATGAAACTCGCCACTGCCATGTGCACAGTGATCCTTCTGTATCTCAGATCACGGAACCCGGAGACAGCGCAGCCGCAGAATCCACCAGAGGGTGTCATCACGACATCGCGGGACGACCCCTCCTCCGCCTCCTCTCGTCCTCCGCCCACGTCGCAGCGGTCGACACCTTCTACATCACGGTATGGGCCTTCTGGGCGTTTTCCGGGGGACGTTTCCACCAGAGCGAAGGTCGGATGGCGTGGTACGACCGGAAGTCTGACGTCTCCTACAGCCACAGCTTCCGGTTCACTGGGGCGTCCACGCTCCTGCCATCCATCCTGTTGTCGTGCTCCAAATATCACGACGGTCCGTCGCTTTGTGGGGGTGGAGGGGGGGTGGGGAACGTTTTGGCGTTAAGTGAAGCGCCGGCACGCCAGTCGGGAACGACAAAGCAGAGAAGGCTGAGCGACTTTCCTTCCAGGACGACAACGTGACAGCAGCGGCCCCTAGGTGAAGAGGATTGGTGACGGGCCAGTTCAATAGCACATTTAACTTTAGCGACTCCTATAGCAGCGTCAACGATAGCATCTTGGGTAGCAGCGTCAGCATTAGGCACTTCGATAGCAGTACAGGAGAGACTTTTGTCATTTAAGAGATCAGCAGTCACTGTGAGGACCGATTATTTCGTGTGTCGCCCTTTGTTTGCGACACATCTGTGTAACTGTAAAAATTAAGTATTGTAATAAAACTCATTAATACGAGTTGTTTGAATGTTTGTCTAGCGAACGAAGTAGGCAGGATTCCAGGACACAACATGGGGCTTAATAGGTTTCTGGATGATGATTGACATATGTGGAAGGCAAAATGGGGTACGTGGCGTTTTAGGATATGGAGACAATTTTAGATGGGACATTGGTGGAGGAGAGAATATGTTGGATTTAGGCTTTGTTAGTATGAGTTATGATGGGAAGATGCAATCCCGAAGATTATCCAATTAGTAGGTTTAGCATATTGAGAACTCTTATTTGTATTGTTCTTGGGTGGGGATTTCATGCTTGTTTACGGTTGTAGTATTTAAAATGGTTCAAATGGCTCTGGGTACTATGTGACTTAACATCTGAGGTCCTAATTAGTCCTTAGATATCGTCAGGGAGCAGAATGGAGCACTCCGCGAAACTCACGGACTTCGAATGTGGTCAGATCATTGTGTGTCACTTGTGTCATACGTCTGTACGCGAGATTTCCACATTCCTTAACATCCCTAGGTCCACTGTTTCCGATGTTATAGTGAAGTGGAAACAGTTTAATAAGTCACAGCTGCAAAATACTTACGCGAATTCTTTACAGACGAATGGAAAAACTGGTAGAAGCGGACCTCGGGGAAGATCAGTTTGGATTCCGTAGAAATACGGGAACACGTGAGGCAATACTAACCTTACGACTTATCTTAGAAGAAAGATTAAGAAAAGGCAAACCTACGTTTCTAGCATTTGTAGACTTAGAGAAAGCTTTTGACAACGTTAACTGGAATACTCTCTTTCAAATTCTGAAGGTGGCAGGGGTAAAATACAGGGAGCGAAAGGCTATTTACAATTTGTACAGAAACCAGATGGCAGTTATAAGAGTCGAGGGGCATGAAAGGGAAGCAGTGGTTGGGAAAGGAGTGAGACAGGGTTGTAGCCTCTCCCCGATGTTATTCAATCTGTATATTGAGCAAGCAGTAAAGGAAACAAAAGAAAAATTCGGAGTAGGTATTAAAATTCATGGAGAAGAAGTAAAAACTTTGAGGCTTGCCGATGACATTGTAATTCTGTCAGAGACAGCAAAGGACTTGGAAGAGCAGTTTAACGGAATGGACAGTGTCTTGAAAGGAGGATATAAGATGAACATCAACAAAAGCGAAACGAGGATAAAGGAATGTAGTCAAATTAAATCGGGTGATGCTGAGGGGATTAGATTAGAAATGAGACACTTAAAGTAGTAAAGGAGTTTTGCTATTTAGGGAGCAAAATAACTGATGATGGTCGAAGTAGAGAGGATATAAAATGTAGACTGGCAATGGCAAAGAAATCGTTTCTGAAGAAGAGAAATCTGTTAACATCGAGTATAGATTTAAGTGTCAGGAAGTCGTTTCTGAATGTATTTGTATGGAGTGTAGCCATGTATGGAAGTGAAACATGGACGATAACCAGTTTGGACAAGAAGAGAATAGAAGCTTTCGAAATGTGGTGCTACAGAAGAATGCTGAAGATAAGGTGGGTAGATCACGTAACTAATGAGGAGGTATTGAATAGGATTGGGGAGAAGACAAGTTTGTGGCACAACTTGACTAGAAGACGGGTTCGGTTGGTAGGACATGTTTTGAGGCATCAAGGGATCACAAATTTAGCATTGGAGGGCAGCGTGGAGGGTAAAAATCGTAGAGGGAGACCAAGAGATGAATACACTAAGCAGATTCAGAAGGATGTAGGTTGCAGTAGGTACTGGGAGATGAAGAAGCTTGCACAGGATAGAGTAGCATGGAGAGCTGCATCAAACCAGTCTCAGGACTGAAGACCACAACAACAACAACAGTGAAGTGGAAACATGTAGGGACATGCACAGTACAAAAGCGTACAGGCCGATTTCGTCTGTTGACTGACATAGCCCGCTGACAGTTGAAGAGGGTCGTCGTGTGTAATAGGCAGACACCTATCCAGACCATCACACGAATTCGAAACTGCGTAAGGATCCACTGCAAGTACTAAGACAGTTGGGCTAGAGGTGAGGAAACTCGGATTTCATGGTTGAGCGGCTGCTCATAAGCCACACATCACGCCCGTAAATGCCAAACGACGCCTCGCTTGGTGTAGGGAGCGTTAACATCGGACGATTGAACAGTGGTAAAACGTCTTATGGAGTGACGAATCACGTTACACAATGTGGCGATCCTGTGACAGGGATGGGTATGGCGAATGTCCGGTGAACGTCATCTGCCAGCATGTGTCGTGACAACAGTAAAATTCGGAGGTGGCGGTGTTATGGTGTTGTCATGTATTTCATGGAGGGGGCTTGCACCCCATGTTGTTTTGAGTGGCACTATCACAGCACAGCCCAGCACTGATGTTTTAAGCACATTCCTGCTTCTCACTGTTGAAGAGCAATTCTGGGTGGGCGATTGCTTTTTTCAACACAATCGAGCACCTCTTATTAATGCACGTTCTGTGGCGGAGTGGTTACACGACAGTAACATCCCTGTAATGGACCTGAATCCTACTGAACAGCTTTGGGATGTTTTCGAACGCCGACTTCGTGCCAGGCCTCATCGACCGACATCGATTCCTCTGCTCAGTGCAGCACTCCGTGAAGAATGGGCTGCCATTCCACAAGAAACCTTCGAGCACCTGACTGAACGTATGCCTGCGAGAATGGAAGCTGTCTTCAAGGCTAATTGTGGGCCAACACCATACTGAATGCCAGCATTACCGATGGAGGGCACCACGAACGTTTAAGTAATTTTCAGCCAGGTGTCCAGATACTTTTGATCACATAGTGTAGAACTGGGGAAAGTACATGCGTACCTGGAGATGGATGCAGAGTAGGGAGTTTGTGCTCTTTACGGTTCCATAGGACTGGGGTTTAACAGAAAGGATACAATAAGGAGGAGATAGTTTAGTGGATAGAGCAGTCTTTACCACTGTAAAATTTAATTGATTGTGGACGTACCAGTTGCCCTAAAATCATGCAGACATTAGTGTTTCCCATGTGCCATTGTCGAAGGCCTCTGTGATTTCCAGCGGCAAGAATCAACTGCAGCACTCAAGAATGCGATTTGAGGTGGAGTTTTCACCTAGTTCGAACTGTAAAGGCTATTCGTTGAAGAGCTATTTTACTAACTGCAAGATCTATCGGACAAGCGTGTGTAGCTATTGTTGATATTGTTTGTGTAAGTTTTAGAATATAAATAAGGGCCCTGTTTCCATTAAGGCTTTAATTTTATGACAATTGCTTGTTGATCACGAGATATACACATAACCAATGATGTTGTTGATTTACGTTTCAAAATCCAAAAAATTCCTGCGTTATAGAAACGATTAACCAGAGATCGGGATAAAATTGTAGCCTGCATGGAAACATGTAGCCTCGATTTAAAACATTGACGGCATGATGCCTAGCTTGAAGAACATAGATAAACTGGTTCGTAATCAGCGTCCACTCTGAATGCCATATGAGCTATAGAATACAAATAAAAATGAAAGAACTATTTATTATTCGTAATTATAACGTGGGAGCCGATTGCATATGAGCCTGACGCCTCTACTGAAACTCTGCCTACTTTTCAGTCATGATACGGGTCACACGATCGACTTTTATTGGTTTTCTCCAGCTATAAATATGCATTTGTTGTCATTCAGTGGAAACAACAGCGTCATGTGATCTTTGTGTACTTATGAGCTGTTTCTGAAAGGTCTAGGTATGTCAGCATGTCAGTAGCATGAACGAATTCGAAATTACAGCACCTTGAAAACTAAACAAAAAATTTGACTTCGT
Organism: Schistocerca nitens; assembly: GCF_023898315.1. Lineage (NCBI taxonomy): Eukaryota > Metazoa > Arthropoda > Insecta > Orthoptera > Acrididae > Schistocerca > Schistocerca nitens. The sequence goes on from NC_064622.1 coordinate 37,034,256, forward strand.
TGTACATAAATTAGTGACTGTGTTTTAGGAACCGAAAATATTCACTGCAACTACTGGCACATAGTCGAAGAGAATCTGATAATTAAACAAGAAGTAATGCCAGCAATGCACGTTGTTTGGAATGTTTTCATTACTTTCGTAAAGTATTCGGTTAATATTACTATCGAAGCATATACAATTGTGTGAAATACACAACGGAGCTACAAGTCATCACGAAAGCAGTACTATGGTATACAGTCGGAACTGTCTAAGTAGCCATATACTAACTACACTGCCGGCCAGTGTGGCCGTGCGGTTCTAGGCGCTTCAGGTTCGAATCCTGCCTCGTGCTTGGCTGTGTGTGATGTCCTTAGGTTAGTTAGGTTTAAGTAGTTCTAAGTTCTAGGGGACTGATGATCTCAGCCGTTAAGTCGCATAGTGCTCAGAGCCATTTGAACCATTTTTGAACTAATTACACTACACTATGCAACAGAATTAAAGGATCACTTCTTCGAAACTCTTTAATTCCTACCCACTGCGACGCAAAAGTTTAAATTTTGGTTCAAAGGTGTACACAGCTTTCCTCTCCCCCTGCAATGTGACCCTCTGCCTAGACGACGCTTCCAACATCAAGGTGTCGACACATGCGAAAAAAAGGTCACGCCTCATAAGTTCACGTGATGTGCAAGGTGGGCTAATGTTGTCACATTGACGCCAAAAGTCTGCCCAACGACACTGTGGATGTGCCAGACGATGGGAACCTCATCACAGACCCTCTTATCCACATTTCACCCCTTCTTTTGACGCCTCTGCGATGGGGGTTTGAACGCGATGTCCAGCGTTGAAATTGCGTGGTTTTCTTGTGAGTGGCCGAGGAAACCATTCCATATACACCGACGCTCAGAATCGGCACGAAAAGGTCTCAGGGGTGGCATAAAGGGAGTCAACGGAACCGTTACTTCCCTTGAGGTGCTTATGCTCTCACATTTTGCGATTGAAAACGACAGTTCGCAGTGCGATGAGAAACAGTAAGACGTTCAGACAGTCTTCGGACGTTCCAATCCCTTAATTTTTTATCTTCGTTGATCCATTATGGACCGTGGGACAACGGCTGGCATGTATTTCTTGATGCAATAATTTACCAACAGCTGTATGTATTGTAGAAATTTATTTTATGAACTTCTTATGTGCTACCAGTTTCGGCATTACATTGATGCCATCTTCAGGCCCCTGTACAATGAGTAGAACAAATATACTATTATAAAAAATATAGAACATACGCTAACAATGACAGGTATCATGTTAACTATGTAAGTGGCTCAAAAAGACATATCGTACGAGGGAATTTCGAAAAGTAATGATACAATGGCTCACAGTCCTTAAACAGAACATTTATTTAGAAAACGTCAGTTACATCTTATTAACTGGATTATTTGTTATTTTTCGACATAATCACCCCCGTTATCCAAACATTTGTTAAGCCGGTGCACAAGCTTTTGTGTCCCACAGTCATAGAAGGTTGCCGCCTGGTGTCGGAACTACATTTCAACTTCATCTTTGATCTCTTCATCGTCGTGGAATGATTTTCCACCAAGATGTGACTTCAGGTAACGGAAGACAGGGAAGTCGGTGGGCGCAAGGTCCGGGCTGTATGGCAGATGAGTAGTGCTTTGGTTACGAGCACTGTGTGAGGCCGAGCGTTGTCATGAAGCAAGCGGACTCCACTTGTCATCATTCCCCTGCGTTTGTTTTGAATTGCCCTTCGAAGACGTTTCAAAGTCTGGCAATATGCAGCAGCATTAATTGTCGTTCCAGGAGGCATAAATTCCAGAAGAAGATGCCTTGTCTGTCCCCCCCCCCCCCCAAAAAAAAAAAACAGAAGCCATGATTTTCTTCGCTGAAATCGACGTTTTGCATTTCTTGGCTTTTGATGAATTACAATGGCGCCATTGCATTGATTGTTGCTTGGATTCAGGTGTATGGTGATAAAACCACGTCTTGTCACCTGTCAGAATGTGATCAAGGAACTCATCACCTGCTTCAGCATAGCGTGTGAGGAAGTCAAGTGCAAAGTCCATCCTTTTCTTTTTGTGTTCTTCAAAAATGGTTCAAATGGCTCTGAGCACTATGGGACTTAACAGCTATGGTCACCAGTCCCCTAGAACTTAGAACTACTTAAACCTAACTAACCTAAGGACATCACACAACACCCAGCCATCACGAGGCAGAGAAAATCCCTGACCCCGCCGGGTTTTGTGTTCTTCCATTAACAGTTTTGGAACCCAGTGTGCCCACAATTTCGTGTACCCTAACTTGACAGTCACAACGTCATAAAGAGTTGTCATTGACACGTCCGGTCTGATTTGATGCAATTCTTTCAATGTGAGACGTCTATTCGCACGAATTGCTTCCTCCGTTCTCTGAAGAAGGGCATCAAAGATCACAGATGGCCGACCTGTTCTTTGTTCGTCATAAACATCGGTCCTACCTTCAGAGAAATGACGACACCATTTCGTTACATTTTGTCCATTCATAATGCTCCCATACACAGAAACAATTTCTTTGAGAATATGCGCTGGTTGCTGACCTTTTGCATGAAGAAAACGTGTGACGGACCGCACTTCCCATTTGGCGGGATTCTGAATCGGCACAGCCATTTTAAACACGACATACTCCAACCAGAAGCACCGTTCAACTGCCGAACGACCGCGAGGAGGAAGCTAACGGTTCAAGGTTAACACCAGTGTTGCCAACTTGCTGGCCAAAACTCTTCTGTTCCTCTAGCGTACGGTGTATCTTTACTTTCCGAAATACCCTCGTATATCATTAAAACTATATGTAACATCAGGGAAAATATACTTCTGCCTATGTCATGCTGTTTTAAGTAGTTTTCACTGCTTTACTCCAATATAGCATGATAGATGAACATATGTATACGCTATTATTCATAAATCCGTACCACACAGTTGTAATAGGTCATGAAATACAAGAATCAAATGTACTACATACAATCATACGTCCAGTGGAAGAATTTTTTTAATAATTAACTAATATAAATAATAAAGTCATTCTTGGCTCTGTAATCTAAGTAAATCCAGTAAACAACAGACTAATGACAATTTCCATGAAATGTGCAAATAAAATGTACTGTTTAATTAACGCACACATGCCTATCAACCAGGAGAATAAAACAAATCCAGAAAAAGTAAATAAGTTATGGGAAGTGTTAGAGAATACAGTCTCCAAAATTCCTCAAAATTATGTAAAGATTTTAATGGGTGATTTTAATGCGCAGTTAGGGAAAGAGAGAAAATTTAGAAAAACGGTCGGTGAATTCCCTGCACATAAATGGACCAATCAAAATGGAAAGAGGCTGGTAGAATTTTGCAGAAATTTCAATCTCAAAATTATGTCAAGTCATTTTAAGAAAAAACCTTCAAAACAAAAGACATGGCGATCACCTAACAAGGACATAGGTGAATTCCAAATTGACCATATTGCAATCTCGTATCCATGTCACAAAGAAATTTTAAATGTTCAAGTTCGTAAAGGCGCCAATATTGACTCAGACCATTACTTAACCCGTGTGAAACTAAAGCTAAAACCCCAAAATTTCAACAAAAGGACACCATTAATCCCCAAATTTGACACCAGTAAAATCCAACCATCATTATTAGCAGACGAATTTGACAAAACAAGTGCACAAAATTGGGAACAACTCAAACACAAGATTATCAAAACAGCTCAAGATCAAATTCCTTTACGAAAACACAAGAAACATGCTTGGTGGAATGAAAACTGTGATCATGCAATTAAAGCCAGACAAGAGGCATTTAAAGCATGGAATAGCAACAAGACAGAAGACACATATGATACATTCATGGCAACTAGAAAAGACACTTCAAAACTAATTAGACAAACAAAAAGACAATATGAGAATAGTCAACTCTTAGAAATTGAAGAAGATTTTCAGAAATACAATACCAGAAATTTTTATAAAACTTTTAAAACCAAAATAAAGGGGTACCAACCCCAGAATCTTTGCTTCAAGAAGGAAAATGGACAGTTGGCTCTTAACAATCAAGAAAATTGCAAAGAACTTTCTAAATATTTTATGAATCTTCTAAATTGCCCCGAGCCCACAGAAAGATTTCCACCAAAAATTCCCCAACAATGCAATCCAGTTTCACTTGCACCAAATGAAGAGGAAATCATTAAAGAAATTCATAGGTTGAAAAACAACAAAGCATCTGGTGAAGCTGGAATTGTTGCAGAACTTTTAAAGGCAGCTGGTCCAAAAACCGTTAAAGAAATTACTTCAATCATGCAAAACATTTGGCAAACTGAAAAAATTCCTGATGAATGGAAAACCGCCTTGATTCACCCACTTCATAAGAAGGGAAACAAAACTGATGTTAATAATTACAGAGGAATTTCTCTTCTTCCAGTCACATACAAAATCCTCTCTCAATGTCTTCTGAACCGAGCACAACAGCAACTTGAATGGAAAATTGGCGAATATCAAGCAGGTTTCAGGCCAAATAGATCTTGCCCAGAACAGATTTTAGTCCTCAAACTAATTCTCAGACATCAAAAAATTTACAATAAAAAACTAGTTTGTACCTTTGTAGATTTTAGAAAGGCTTATGACTCAGTGGATCGTGAATCTCTTTTCCAAATTGTGAAAGAACAAGGCCTGGATCCTAAAACCACGGCAATTATCAGAAACACGCTAACTGGTACAAAATCAAAAGTAAAGTTCAGAGGAGAAATTTCAGAATCCTTTGAAATAAAAACAGGCGTGAGGCAAGGTGATGGACTCTCTCCGTTGCTATTTAACTGCGTTCTAGAAAAAGTAATACAAGAGTGGCGCGAACGAAAATTGGAGTTCAAAATTGACCAACCAGTGAAATTAGGACGAACAAATATTCGAATAGACTGTTTGGCCTTTGCAGACGACTTGGTTATTCTAACGCAGGACATCCAAATTGCTCAGAAACAAATAGAAATCCTTAAAGAAACAGCAGAAAGAGTAGGTCTCCAAATCTCATTTGAAAAAACACAGTATATGACTAGCAACAAACTGGCACCCAAACTTTTGGAAACTAAGTATGGAAAAATCAAAAGAGTTTCGCAATTCAAATATTTAGGTGAAACAATCTCAGAGACTGGTCTAGAAAAAATTGGAAATGAAATTCGTTGTCAAAAGATGGAGACAGCTTTTAGACTTACAAAAGACATCTACAACAAAAAATGTCTCTCGAGGTACTCTAAATTGAGACATTACAACACGGTCATAAAACCAGAGTGCCTTTATGGGGCTGAAACGCTAATTTTATAAACAGAAAAAAGGACATTCAAGAAATCCAAAAAAGAGAAAGAAAAGTAATCAGAAAAATTCTAGGTCCAAAATATACTGAAGAAGGAACATACAGGCTAAGAGCAAATAGTGAAATTCAACAATACACCAGCATATATTCAGATATGAAAAAACGCAGATTAAAATTTTATGGGCATATTAAAAGAATGGATGCTACCAGACTAACTAAACAAGTAGTGGAATTCTACGAAAATCGAAGTAAAGCTAAATTTGAGACAATAAAATGGATTGCTGCTGTAAAAGAGGACATGAAAGAGGCAGATATAAAACAAGATGAAATTCAAGACAGAAAATTATTTACGCAAAAAATTCATGACTGGGTAGTTGGTCAAGCTGAAAAACCAAAGAAAACTGGAACCACATGGTCTGATGAAAGGAAAAGAGCTCATTCCGAGAGAATGAAAACAATTTGGGCAGAGAGAAAGTCTAAAAGAAAATAACTGAATGCCCCGTGATTGTACTTCGCGTGGTCCAGTAGGGCCCAAACGTGAATAATAATAATAATAATAAAGTAAAATACAAGAAAATGTGACATAACCATGTCAGAATACCAGAGTTACATATGTGTAGCCTAGGTAGTATTATGTGTATTACAACGAATAGCTGCCTCAATATTAACGATAAAATGCATAAAAGAGTGTGTCTTAAAAACCCAATTACATTCACGAATTAGACTAATGCAATCGTACTATAAAAATCATCAAACACTTGTCACCATTGGCACTTCATTAGAACCCCTATGTAAGACCACCTCACACTGTGCTGAGTGGATTAATGCAATGACAGTAGCTGACTCATATAGTCATAGATACAAAGAAGATTCTCAATCTCTGTGTCTCAAAAAATGTCTATCTCCCCACTTGGTATAATTCTACATAATTGTTTAGGACTTATTTGTAACTTATGTATTCTGACATGGTTGTGTCACATTTTCTTGTATTTTAGTTTATATTACTATTTATTTATATTAGTTAATTATTTAAAAAATTCTTCCATTGGACACATGATTGTATGCGGTACATTTGATTCTTGTGTTGCTTGGCCTATAACAATTGTGTGGTACGGATTTATGAATAATAGCGTATACATATGTTCATCTGTCATGCTATATTCGAGTAAAACAGTGAAAACTATTAACAACAGCATGACATAGGCAAAAGCATATTTGCCCTGATGTTACAAATAGTTTTTTTTTTTATTATGAATTGGGCCAGCTATGGACCGCATACAACTTAAGACTTATGGTGTTTCTTTTTCTTCCGTTCTTCCCAGTACTTCTTCATTTTCTCGCCAACTGCTCGTCTCTGCTCATCTGTCCACACTCTCTTGGGTCGAGGTTTTGGCGCATCTTCTTCATAGTTTGCGTTTTCTATAAGTAGCCTAAAGTTATTCCTGTCACGTATTATTTCTTCTGTGACACCTATTTTGTTGGCGTCTTTCTTTACTGCTTCTATCCATCCTACAGTGTTTTTCAGCTTACTAACGTAATTAAAAATTTTCTTTGTAATCCGTGTTTCTTCCATTCTTTTTAAATGTCCATAAAATTTTAGTCGTCTCTTCCTCATTGTATCTGTGATCTTTTCTGTATTTTTGTATAGGTCTTCATTTCTCCTTTTAATCCACCTGTTTTCCTTGTTTCTCTCAGGACCAAGAATTTTTCTTTATATTTTTCTCTCTCTTTTTTCTAGTTCTCTTAATTCGCCTTTCTTATTCAATGTTAGGCACTCTGATCCATATGTTGTTTGTGTCCTAATAACTGAATTATAATGTTTAATCTTTGCTTGTATGGATATTGATTTCTTATTGTAGTAGTTTTGTGTTAATTTATATGCAAATTCTAACTTTTTTATTCTTTCTTTATTTGTTGTGTTATCCAGTCCATTGGCTTGGATCCACTCCCCCAGGTATTTGAATCTATCAACTCTTTTAATTTTTCCATATTTTGTTTTCATAAACTTTTCTGTATTATATTTGTGTTCTATATATTCGGTTTTTTGGTAGGATATTTTTAGCCCAGTCTTTTCAGCAATCTCGTGTAACATATCAAGCATAACTGTTGCGTCTGTTCGGTTTTCAGTTATCAATGCCATATCATCTGCAAAGGCTAAACATTTTACTTCAAATTTGTTCTTTCCTTGGCCCATGCTTATACCCTTTGTGCCTCTGTTTTTTAATGTGTTTTCCCATGTTTTTACTACTTTCTCTAAAACCAAGTTAAAGAGAATTGAGGACAGTCCATCACCTTGTCGAACTCCTGTTTTGATTTTGAATGGTTCAGAAATTTCGCCTTGAAACTTAATTCTTGATGTTGTATCTGTGAGCGTTTGTTCAACAAATAGTTTTAATTATATACAATGTGTCTTTTTGAGCCAGTTACATAGTTAACATGATACCTGTCAATTGTTAACGTATGTAATATATTTTTTATAATAGTATATTTGTTCTATTCATTGTACAGGGGTCTGAAAATGGCATCAATGTAATACCGAAACTGGTAGCACATAAGAAGTTCATAAAATAAATTTCTACAATAGAAACGGCTGTTGGTAAATTATTGCATCAAGAAACTTCAATTTAAGCTCTTGTGTGCAGGTTGGGACGACAAGAGAACGCTCAAAACCATTCAACGAAATTTCACTCCACTGTGGCAGAAAAGAATACCTAAGCATTTTCATCAGACCTATTTCGCATCCTCATATGGTGTGATCATGGGAGGGAGGGGGGGGGGGCGGAGGAGCCGGGGCTCAACATTGACTCTTTCGTATGAAACAGCAAACGGTCCCTCTAACACCTACACCCCCTCCCCCTACCGGCACCCCCCCCCCCCTCAGTCCCTCCCTGTCCGGTAAAATCATCTAGAGCACTTGCCCAACTTTACTGAGAATTTCAAAAATGAAAGTGCACAGAAACATTCAGCAAAATAATCCTAAGCGCCGGCAGAAAGGCAGCATAATTGACACTCCTAACAATCCGGTTGCCTGACTCCAGGTGCCTTGGACTACTTTACAGTTCGTTTCTGTACACCTTCATTTTTAAAACTCTCAGTAGAATTTGGCGGGTGCCACCGAGAGTGTTGTGGAACGTGGAGCAGGGGGGAGTGGGGGGGGGGGGCTCTTACATGTATAATTTGCTGTTTTATTCACGCGAAATAGGAGGGATGAAAATGCATAAATACCCTTTGCTGCCACGTATAACATTGAAATTTCATCGAATGGTTTTGAATGGTCCCTAGTAATTCCAAAGTAAAAATTTCGGTCGTGCTGCGCCCCACAAGGACGGGATCACATTTAACTGGAACGTAGTTCCCCATCGTCCAGAGAGAAGGACTGACACGTCAGCAGTGTCAAAGGCTGTTGCTCATCGCACTGCTAACTGTCGTTTTCGAGCGTGAAATGTGAGAATAAACGCCTCAGAAGAAGCGGTCGTTACGTTGAAACCCTTTATGTCAAGTCAGGAGACCTCTTCGTGGCGATTCTGAGCGGCGGTGCGTCTGAAGTAATTTCTGGGGTCACTCACATGTAAACTGCATGATTTCAGCGCTGGACGTCACGGTTATAACCACCATCGCAATGGCATCAACATAAAATCTGGTCACGCGGTCTGGAACGACCTTTCCATCGTCTGACTCGTCCAGCGAGAACTGCGAATTTTGGAGCCAATGTGACGTCATTAACCCACCTTACTTACTCACCACATTAACTTCTGAGCTGTGACCTTTTTTCCGCATATTGCGACAGCTTGATGTTTGAAACGTCGTAGAACCCGAGAGTGACATCGCAGGGCGCCACGCTTCTGCACCATAAGAAAGGAAGCTTTTACGCACTTTTGAGCCAAATTTCAAACTTACCCGTCCCACTTGGTAGAAATTGCGGGATTTAGGAAAAGTTATTCTTTAATTCTACTGCTCAGCGTTTAAAAATGACCTCTTAACAACAGAATATTCACAGTGAGTTGCTGTTGTGGGAATCGCATTAGGAAGGAGCAGGGTTGAATTACAGATTCAGGATTTTATTGATTTTCAAAAATCTATTAAATGGAATGAAGGGATTGGTTCCTTTGAAAAAGAGGTGGCCGATTTTCTTCTACAGCTTTGTCCTTTCCCAGGATATGCTCGGTCTCTTATGACCTCGTTGTGTCTATCCACGTCGTCTACATCTGTATGATTACTATGCAATTCACATTTAGGTGCTTGTCAGAGAGTTCATAGAGGTATTTTTAGACTATTTCTCCATCGTACCGCTCTCGAATAGCAAACATGAGAAATGCAAACCTGGTCCTTTCCGTGGGAGTAGTGATTTCTCCTGTTTTATCACAATGGTACGTTCTGTACGTAGTTGAGAGTTAACAGAGGGTTTCGGTATTCGGAGGAGGAAGCTGGTGATTGAAATTTAGTGAAAAGATCTCTATATATCGTAGTTCCGCCAACCTTTATATTTGTGTAACCAAAATTTAACTGAATGTTTTTTAGTACGCATGTGAATCACCTAACACTTGCTATTTTTGAATGTTATTTGCCGTTTTCCGCACCATGCAGATATCATAGCAAAATCATTTTGCAACTCGCTAAGGTCTTCTGACAACTTCACTAAATGGTAGATTACAGTATCATTTCCAAACAATCTCTGGTCTGCTCAGATTGTCTTCTAAATCATTTATGTAGATTAAGAACAACCATCGACAGCACGTTAAATTTTAAACTTTCTCTTTTTGAACTACCGGCGTGACATCATAGCTTAAAAGTGATATACGAGCCACAGTATAGTAAGTAGATGAGTTGCGGATTTAATGATGGACAGCATAAGTACACAAAATCCAGAACTATTCGTCACTGTGAAAGTCAGAACTCATGTCCGAGATGGGAAACTCATGTAAAGCATGTGAAAAGGCTTACGGCCAGAGCATGGGGACATTCTTCCAGGACTGATAGGTTGTGGAACGAAATGCACCAGTGGATCAGCCCCAGTATTACGCCAGACACATGCAACCATGACTTCCTCCTGCCAACAGGAGGGGTGTTGCGACAAGTATTGTTATTCGTATCTTAGACATGTTTATACAAATCGCTTTACTAGCACTAACGAGTTTCCCATAGTTCCTCATTGGCATAATATGCAGACTAGCATTTGCAGTCAGTATGAATATTTAAACTTATCAGGGAAAATATCTAGTGGTTATTACTAAATTGCAGCAACTCGTGGAGAGACATTGGCCTGTAATTTGTTGAGTGGTACTTAAGATAGGTAAATAAATTAGTGAAATCAATATGAAGTGAAGTAGAAATTAGAAAATAAGTGAAAAACTTAGTCTAGTTTAGAAGAGTTATACACTGGCAAACAGCGGACAGAGCAGCAGTGGCAACGACTGACGTTAAGAAGATTCTTCGAAAAGCTTTTTAACGTGATAGAAGAGGCAATGACCGTGAAGTCGTTCACCTCCACTGAACTGAAGTAAATAAATACGCGAGACGCAGTGGGCCCGACAGTAGTTTTCAGTTCAGTTCAGTTCAGTTCCAGTACAGTTCAGTCGGTGCTCAAGACCGTCATGCAGGAAGAGACTACATCGTACACAGAAGCACCAAGTCCGCCGCTGTAGTGGAATAGCAAGCAGCAGCCTCGCCGCCAGAAGACAGAAGTTAGAAGGTATTTGAAGACTGATTTTTACGTACCCGGGTGAGTCGTGAGGACGGGAAGGAGGCGGCCTCACATCAGCCGTTACCTGTGAGCTGGTGATGAAGATTTGACAGCCGAAGACTGGCAAGCTGGAGTCCGTTGTGGGACACTGGCCTTCCCCCGCCGCGCCGCTCCGCTGGCCGACGCACAATACTGACACACGCGGCCGCTTAGAGAAGAGAAACACCGGGACGCCACATCCAAGTATCACCATCCGATGCACGACTTCGCTCTCAATAATTAAACGAGCCACAGCACGATGCGCGTCTCCAGTCAACTGGGCGAACGGCGACACGAGATACACACCGCCACGCGTAATCAGACGCCGCCGCTCACGCAGCAGAGGCTTCGCAAATGACACAGCTGCCGCTCTCCCAGCCAGAACAATCCAGTAAGAAAACCGTTGCACAAATCTCCTATAAAAGTTATCTTATGTAAAATGCTGATTCATTCTACCTCATACCCGAGCCAAGGAAGAACCCACCCTGCCCACATGTTGTTAAGAGAGAAAAAGTTATTTATTTAGTGTTTTTCACTCTGACATAATGCTTTAGAATCAAAGGCCCTTTGTAGTAATGCTCATCCTGACAACTGTCTAGCATCAAAAGAGAAAACCCAGTTACATTTGGTGTCTGCTTGGTAGATATGTTAATGTGCTAATAAAGTGGAGCTACTCATGGAGAAACAGTGTGGGGAGTAATTATCGCATTGAAGTGAAACTTGGCAGATATGCTAATGCGTTAAAGTGGTGCCGACTTACGCTGGAAAAAACTTAGTTCCAATTTTTGTCACCAGGTGCAAATCTAACGCTGAATAGCATCTCGTTGACATCTCTCGTGCACATGCACAGATTGAACAAACTGTGTAAATGGATAATGATAAAATCGACAATAAACCTTTCTCACTTGTATGCCATTTTCTGCCCACGTTTCGTTACTAGTCCATTAAAATGGTTCAAATGGCTCTGAGCACTATGGGACTCAACATCTGTGGTCATACGTCCCCTAGAACTTAGAACTACTTAAACCTAACTAACCTAAGGACATCACATACATCCATGCCCGAGGCAGGATTCGAACCTGCGACCGTAGCAGTCGCGCGGTTCCTGACTGAGCGCCTAGAACCGCTAGACCACAGCGGCCGGCACTAGTCCATTACACATGGAAACATTTCTATTCGTCTTTCGTGCCTTCACAACGCCAGATTTACGCGTGGTGAACTATTTTTTTTTTTTTTTTTTTTTTTTTTGCAGCGTAAATTGGTTCCGCATTAACGAATTAGAATATCCACAAGTTTCGCTGCCTACGATAATTACAGCCGTGTAAGTGCCAAATGTTGCATGGAATCAGTGCAGTAAAATGGGTCAAAGTGAAGAAGTGACAGAATAGTAGTAAGGAATTGTCGAATATGAACGTGCCTATGACCTCACTGCGAATGAAGCTGCCCGATTTATTGATGTATAAAAGCAGATTATCAAACATAGTTACAAGGAATGGTGCCCAATTCGCAGCGTGTAACACGGGGTAAGTGCAATGACTCCAAAGGTCCTAACAGACAGTGACTGTAGGTGACTGTCAGGCCTTGTCATTGACAATCGGTATCAAACATTACACAAATAGCTGCTGCTAGTGTATGTAGTTACACCTCAACCAGTTTCCGAGCGAAGACTTGAAAGAGAACTGCAAGCAGTGAATATCTGAAGCCGGTCGCATCGCCAAAGATCACTGACCACTGTGTAACGTAAAACCACTCGCCCTCATTCGGCTAGGCAACACAGAAACTGGACAGTAGCTGATGGCAAGCATGTTCAGTGGTCCGACGACTCACGGCTTTCCCAGTTTTTCAAATGATGCAAGGCTTCGATGCACTGCCGAAAAATCAGGCATTTAATCCGCAGTGCGAGGTGGCTCTACTAATAATAATCATGAAACTTCCTGGCAGATTAAAACTGTGTGCCCGACCGAGACTCGAACTCGGGACCTTTGCCTTTCGCGGGCAAGTGCTCTACCAACTGAGCAACCGAAGCACGACTCATGCCCGGTACTCACAGCTTTACTTCTGCCAGTATCTCGTCTCCCACCTTCCAAACTTTACAGAAGCTCTCCTGCGAACCTTGCAGAACTAGCACTCCTGAAAGAAAGGATATTTGGGAGACATGGCTTAGCCACAGCCTGGGGTATCTTTCCAGAATGAGATTTTCACAATGCAGCGGAGTGTGCGCTGATATGAAACTTCCTGGCAGATTAAAACTGTGTGCCCGACCGAGACTCGAACTCGGGACCTTTGCCTTTCGCGGGCAAGTGCTCTACCAACTGAGCTACCGAAGCACGACTCACGCCCGGTACTCACAGCTTTACTTCTGCTAGTATCTCGTCTCCCACCTTCCAAACTTTACAGAAGCTCTCCTGCGAACCTTGCAGAACTAGCACTCCTGAAAGAAAGGATATTGCGGAGACATGGCTTAGCCACAGCCTGGGGGATGTTTCCAGAATGAGATTTTCACTCTGCAGCGGAGTGTGCGCTGATATGAAACTTCCTGGCAGATTAAAACTGTGTGCCCGACCGAGACTCGAACTCGGGACCTTTGCCTTTCGCGGGCAAGTGCTCTACCAACTGAGCTACCGAAGCACGACTCACGCCCGGTACTCACAGCTTTACTTCTGCCAGTATCTCGTCTCCCACCTTCCAAACTTTACAGAAGCTCTCCTGCGAAGCTTGCAGAACTAGCACTCCTGAAAGAAAGGATATTTGGGAGACATGGCTTAGCCACAGCCTGGGGGATGTTTCCAGAATGAGTTCTGCAAGGTTCGCAGGAGAGCTTCTGTAAAGTTTCGAAGGTGGGAGACGAGATACTGGCAGAAGTAAAGCTGTGAGTACCGGGCGTGAGTCGTGCTTCGATAGCTCAGTTGGTGGAGCACTTGCCCGCGAAAGGCAAAGGTCCCGAGTTCGAGTCTCGGTCGGGCACACAGTTTTAATCTGCCAGGAAGTTTCATATCAGCGCACACTCCGCTGCAGAGTGAAAATCTCAGTCTGGAATAATCATGAAGTATTGATTATCATAACGAAGAAAAATGAAGCTGCTACCTGGAATTTAGTGTTAATCTATCCCGATATGTTCACTCGTCAGTGCGGCGGCACACAACCATGGACTATCTGACAGTGACTATGATTATTAATGTCTGGGGTCTAATTATTCAGGATACGTTCTGTCTCGAAACTGACGTCGGTGTCCCTCTGGAAATGCCTGCCACGCAATAGTTTCTTCATCCGATGAAACAGGAGGCAATCACTGGGTTTCCTGACAGGAGAGCTTTGACAGAGGAGCTAAAATCTGGCAATCCAAATAAGCAGCATCCAAATAGGCAGCATACGACCCCATGCAAAATGAGGAGAAAAACTGCCCCTGGACAACTTCCCTCTACACTTCCTCTTAGCAGCCTCCACTAACGTCGTCAGTGGGTTTCAATGGCGTGCTTCTGTAACTGTTTGCCCATTATGAACTTAACATGTTGGCATCAACCACGGTAGTCGAAGAAATTTCTCATCTCCACCTTGCCTGATGACAGTTCTGGTTCATCTATTTCGGCTATGATGAATCCAAACGTTCCCACTGCTTACTTTGTCTCGGGACGTAGCGATAAACCCAATATTCATCCATGGTGATTAGGAGATTTAAGGAGTCGTTTTGGATTGGCCGAACACAGCTGCAACATTTCCCCTGCCGTCTCAGTTCTGGGGACTTTTGTGAGCCGGGGTGGCGATCTTTGCCCCACTAAATATATCGTGCTGCATGTTGAAAACTGATCTGTACCTCATTTGCAATTTTTTATCAACTATCGTCTCCATAATTTTCTGTCGAACTATGAGCACCACGGCTACCAGTTCCCTTGTGATTCCGAGTTCTTCGCGGAGAGGTAGTCCGCCACGTTGTTCTGCGCCATTGAGACTTGTCTGACCACACTGGAAGTGGCCGCAACACTAAAACAACTGAGTCATATGGTTGTGCATTGTTGCCGAGAACTTTCACCAACTCAGAAAGGACCGTTGCAACTTTTTTCCCCTTGAAATGCAGAAAAAGAATCAGCGCATGATACTCCATTTTATTGATGAAATGCACCATTCTCTTTTGGCTGGTCTAGTGCCGAGCGAAGGTACCGCGGCAACAAACAAGTAGTCAACTTTACTTTTTCAAGGTGATGATTAAAACTTTATGACTGTCGGTTGTAGCGCAGATCAGTACGAGTTATGTGACGTTTCGGGGTGTGGGTTTCGTATCATAGCTTGGGGACACTCATTCAAGTTACAGTGACTAGGAACTAATTTGGCGGACGCCAAGTGTTGCCTTGTCTTCAGCTCCTTCACGATAAGAGTTGTGTGCACATTTCCGGCTTTAAAATAATAACGTCCACGTTCGTAAGGCTGGTTTGACGAGAACTCGGGCACCCTATTGCTCCTTGACTGGTTTGGTTTGCTACATCAAGTCACATTCACTCTACAGACAATGTATGGGGTTATTTGGAACAGCGGACGAAACGTGACAACACTCCCACAATTTGATAGCTCTGTGGGAGCTAGACATCAACTAGTGGTTTCAACTGAACTTGAATATGACATACCTTACGAAAGTTTTGGACATTCTTGCTAGTCGGATTGAAGCCATTGCGAAGGCTAGAAGAAGCGTTACAGAGTATTACAGGTATGTCTTCCCGGGAGTGACTAATCGTTCGTTGGTGTGCTTAGGTTGTGCTAGAGAATAGAATAATGCTGAAATTGTAATTGCACATAACCCAATATAAGCATATGTGGAAATAGCGCCTGTCGAACAAATGGTGGTCAGATGATGAGCAGCCATGATTCAGCAGTACACAACCAGAATCTTGTGAAGTGGTGCGAGAGTTTTTCTGGTAATAATCTCACAGCATATGCAAGTGAATAATGATACTCCCATTTTATCGGAATACCTAGTTCAACACGATAAAAATTATATGTCACATTACCAAGTCTTCTACCAAAACACGTTCTGTCTATTGCTGCAAGATCTGAAACAGCTGCAGAACAAGGAGCAATGGCGCTGGGAACGACATAGGAGTCCAGATGGCCGCAGGGACACCATTGAGAGAACTTCACCGTCGATCTGTAAAATACAGCGAGGAAATGTGGGATGACAAAGGGCCTCCTTTGCCCTCCAGACGCTCGACCACTGGAGTCTGGTCAGATATTTTCGCTAACTGCGGCCGCCGAAACCGCAGCTCCATGCCCCGCAAGGTATGATTTACGAACCCCTGAGCAAGGCCGAAATTTTCGTTGAGGCATACGAGGCCCAAAATACCATTTCTGACTTCGTCGACAGTGAAAACACTGAGGGACAGAGCTCAGAATGTAAGAGAGGCTTCTTGACAACATCACTGACCACACCGGCTGACGTAAAGGCTTTAATCTGCAACCTGTGATCTCGCTCCTGAACTGGACAGCGTTACAAACCAACACGTAAAACATCTTCCATGCAAGACCTTAGTGCAGCTCACAACGATTTATGACGGTTTTATGAGGCTTGGTGCATGGAAGGTCACTCGAATTGCCCTAATGCAGAAACCTGACGAAGATCTTAGTCTACCAGCTAATTACCGTCCTATCAGCCTACTTTCCACCTTACCGGAGTTGCCAGAACGCCTCGTTTTGCTCTGCATGAGAGAAAGTGCGCCGATCCACTGTTCACATCCAATATTTTATTTACCGATGAGGCAGAGTTCACAAGAAACAGTGTTGTGAATTACCATAACGAGCATGTATGGGCACGTGTAAATCACCAAGAAATTCGGGAAAGACGGCATCAACACCGATTCTCAATCAACGTATGGGCAGGCATACTTGGCGATAGATTAATAGAGCCATTGGCTTGCTCTTTCTTCAGACATCAATCTCCTAAACTTTTGGTTATGGGTACACTTGAAAGAAATGGTCTACGCTATACCAGTCAACGACTTGTGGGCACTACAGGGTGCCGTCTTCAATGCGTGCCAGGGAGTACAACAACTGCGTATTCATCAACGGGTGCGTCATTCCTCGGCCGGTGGCTGAGCAGTGCATTGTCATAAATAGACGCCACGTTGAACATCTATATAAATGTGTTTATCACAGAAATTATGCGTTTCCGGACCCATGTTTTTCTAGACTTCTACTTCTCTCACAAAGTATGCATTTCCGCACCCATGTTTACTGGACTTATTTATCTTGTTCCGAAGCCTCTTGAGTATTCGACACTTTTTTAAACATCCTGTACACACACACACACACATACACACACACACACACACACAATTTTTTTATTCTCGAGTCAGAAACATACAAATTCACAGTAGCCATACACATTATATATACAAATTGTATTTATATTACATGTGCCCAGTACTTTGCAACCTCCAAGGCGCTTGGAGTGGTTTGCAGGAGATCAATTTCGTGCAGGATGTAGGGCACAAAAGGCACTGGAGCATATGGCTTGTGGTTTGTTCTTGTCCACAATCACAGGACGTATCTTCTGTTATGAAGCCCCATCTCTTCAGGTTGTGTCTGTATCGTCCAACTCCTGATCGTAATCTGTTTAAAGATTTCGACACCAGCCAGCTCTCGTTGTGTCCAGGTAGTAGTTCTTCAGCTTCTGGCGTCTGCAGGTGAGGCGTCGACTTCTTCCATAACTCCAGCCTTGCCTTCTCTGGTGAAATGGTGAGCTTCTCGGATGTTGTCAGGAAGCTCTTTCGCGATCTCAGCCGTTGCTATGGTGGATTATGTCCGTGCAGTGGAGGGGCACTGTCCTGTTCCACTTTCAGTCTCTCCTTGTTGGCAGCCACTGTTCTACGTACCCATGGCGGCGCTATTCCAGCCAGGCAGTAGAGCTTATCAGTTGGGGTAGGTCTTAAGCAACCTGTGGTTCAAATGGCTCTGAGCACTATGGGACTTAACTTCTGATGTCATCAGTCCCCTAGAACTTAGAACTACTTAAACCTAACTAACCAAAGGACATCACACACATCCATGCCCGAGGCAGGATTCGAACCTGCGACCGTAGCAGCAGCGAGGTTCCAGACTGTAGCGCTTAGAACCGCTCGGCCACCCCGGACGGCAAGCAACCTGTGATCAACTTGCAGGTTGTACGGGTAATGCACTCACACGATTCATGTGAGAAGTTTTAGGATGTTATTGTGGCCGCACGACGGAAATTAACAGACTTTGAACGCTGCACAGTAGTTGGAGCTACACGCTCGGCATATTTCATTTCACAAATGGTTAGTGAATTCAGTATTCCGATATCCACTGTGTAAAGAGCTTGCCGAGAATATGAGATTTCAAGCATTATCCCTCACCGTAACCAGTGCAGTGGCCGATAGCGTTTACTTAACAACCGACAGCAGCGGCGTGTGGGTGTCAGTGCTGTCAAAAAAGCAACACTGCATGAAATAACAGCAGAATTCAATGTGGAACGTACGATGAACGTGTTCGTTAGTACAGTACGGCGAAATCTGGCGTTAAAGGGGTATCGCAGCAGACGACCGACGCGAGTGCATTTGCTAACAACACGACAGCTGCAGAACCCCCTGTCCTGGGTTCGTGACCATATCGGTTGGACCCAAGACGACTGGAAAACCGTGACGTAGTAAGGTGGGTCACTGTAAGAGTTGACAGGAGCTGACGGTAGGGTTAGAGTGTGGCGCAGGTCCCATGAAGCCAACGACCCAGGTTGTCAGCAAGGCACTGCGGAAGCTGGTGGTGGCTCCGTAATGGTGCGGACTGTGTTTACATGGAATTTAATGGGTCTTCTGATGCAATTGAACCGTTCATTAATTGGAAATGGTTATGTTCGGCTGCTTGGAGACCATTTGCAGCCATTCATGAACTTCATATTGCCAAACAACGTTTGAATTTTTATGGATGTCAATGTTTCTTGTCACCAGGTAACAACTGTTCGCGACTGATTTGAGGATCATTCTGGACAACTCAGGTGAATGATTTGGCCTTCTATGTCGCCCGAAATGAATGTCATCGAACATATGTGGGACACTTAGTGCAGCCGGCCGCTGTGGCCGAGCGGCTCTAGGAGCTTCAGTCCGGAACCGCCGATGCTGCTACGGTCGCAGGTTCGAATCCTGCCTCGGGCATGGATGTGTGTGATGTCCTTAGGTTAGTTAGGTTGAAGTAGTTCTAAGTTCTAGGGGACTGACGACCTCAGATGCTAAGTCCCATAGTGCTCAGAGCCATTAGAACCATTTTACCTACTTCGTGCACAAAATCCAGCACCGGCAACACTTTCACAGTTATGGTCGGCTGTAGAGGCCATACGGCACAATATTCCTGCAGGGGACTTCCAACGACTTGTTGAGTTCATGACACGTCGAGCTGCTGCACGACGCCGGGCGAAAGCAGGTCCGACGGTAGGTGACATGGTATCTCACAATTTTTGTCAGGTAGGCCACTTCTGTTTCTTACGTTCTTAGTTTCGAAAGTTGTTTTAAGCAACTTTGATAGGTTTTCAGTTCGCAGTATTGCAATTACGAATTCTATGAGTGTTAAAAATTAAAGCTTGCTTCTATAAAAAAAGATGTAAACAATTTTTGTGTTTAAAGTTGGGTGTATGTCGAGGTCAAGAGAGAGCGAGCGCAGTGTTAGAGTGGACGAGGTAAAAAAAAAGCACTCCGTCGTCAGGCCACGAGTGGCTTACTGGGACCATCCGACTGCCGTGTCATCCTCAGGAGGATGCGGATAGGAGGGGCGTGGGGTCAGCACACCGCTCTCCCGGTCGTTATAATGGTATTCTTGACAGAAGCCATACTATTCGGTCGAGTACCTCCTCAATTGGCATCTCGAGGCTGAGGGCACCCCGAAAAATGCCAACAGCGTATGGCGGCCTGGATGGTCACCCATCCAAGTGCCGACTACGCTCGACAGCGCTTAACTTAGGTGATCTCACGGGAACCGGTGTAGCCACTGCGGCAAGGCCGTTGCCGGAGTGGATGAGGAAGGGGAAAGAAATCAGCCAATCAGCCATCTCCATTGAAAACGAATCGTAAAGATGTTTGCTTTAGGTGTTGTCGTGAAACAACAGGAGACGTAAATCTTAGTGACCGGGCGGTGATTTGAAAATATGCTCGTCTCGATGCGAGCCCAGTGCGTCATCCACTTGTTGCTGTCTGCGGGTTTCCCAGATATATGGGCTACCGGCGTGTGTAAAAGCGACAGTGAGTTTTGCTGAGGCACTGTGACGGCGGCCGCGGCGCGTAATTAAAAAGTCGCCTCACGCAGACGCCGGCGGTCGCAGCACCCTGCGCGACCGCAAACTCCCGTTAGCCGCGGCTCGGTTGGCGCTATAGCTCCCGTATCGGGTTGTGCCGCGGCGTGTTTTTCGATCGCGGGCAACCCGGGAGGCGGCGTGGGAACCGCAGCGGCCTTGGCGGGGTCCGAACACGGGAACACCTGCTTCGCGAGGCGGCCGGCGGTCGTTAGGTTCCTGTATGAAACGGTGGCGTGAACAGCGGGTAAAACCAAACGCGTACTAAAAATGGATTTGGCAGTTAACATTAGAAAAGAGGGGTTAGACGGTAAAGGAGGCTGTCGAAGACCAGTAATGGAACAATGGACAGTTAAACTATACACATGCTCCAGCACCCATCACTGTCTAATTAGGTAGCTGAGAAGCAGCAGACGAAAATTAGTTTACAGTTGGTAAGGACTGGAATACACAGCAAGCCTATTGCAGTTGCTGAGTGTTTCTACATGTGTCCTGCACAAGTTAACTTACGGTGTGCGCCGGAAAATGTAGATGGAATCTGTCATTTCTCCCCTTCCTCCTTACACTTGCCTACTGTTCTTGGGATGAACGACTTGTGGAATGCCTCCTTGTGAGATCCAGTGTGTTTCGAATTTTCCCACTGTGCTCATTTCGCGAGACGTATATGGAAGGGAGTACTATCTGCCGTATATCAGAATGAGATTTTCACTCTGCAGCGGAGTGTGCGCTGATATGAAACATCCTGGCAGATTAAAACTGTGTACCGTACCGAGACTCGAACTCGGGACCTTCGCCTTTCGCGGGCAAGCACTCTACCAACTGAGCTACCCAAGCACGACTCATGACCCATCCTCACAGCTTTACTTCCGACAGTACCTCGTCTCCTACCTTCCAAACTTTACAGAAGCTCTCCTGCGAAACATGTAGGACTAGCGCTCCTGAAAGAAAGGATTCTGTGGAGACATGGCTTAGCCACCGCCTAGGGGATGTGGATAGCTCAGTCGGGAGAGCACTTGCCGGCGAAAGGCAAAGGTCCCGAGTTCGAGTCTCGGTCTGGCACACAGTTTTAATCTGCCAGGAAGTTTCATATCAGCGCACACTCTGCTGCAGAGTGAAAATCTCATTATGGAAACATGCCCTAGGCTGTGGCTAGGCCATGTCTCCGCAATATCCTTTCTTTCAGGAGTGCTTCTCCTGCATGTTTCGCAGGAGAGGTTCTGTAAAGTTTTGAAGGTAGGAGACCAAGTACTGGCGGAAGTAAAGCTGTGAGGATGGGGTGTGAGTCGTGCTTGGGTAGCTCAGTTGGTAGAGCAGGTGCTCGCGAAAGGCGAAGGTTCCGAGTTCGAGTCTCGGTCCGGCACACAGTTTTATTCTGCCAGGAAGTTTCATGTGTCGTATTTCTTGGAACATCCACTGTTGAAATTTCAGTAGTCAACATCTTGGAGTTGCGTGACGCCTCTCCAAGCGTCTGCCTGCAGAGTTTGTTTAACATCGCCGCTGTCTAGCGTTTTGCACTTCCTGAAGGATCCCGTATGTCTTATCTTAAGTCAACTTTGTAAAAGGTCCAGATTGAAGAATAAAAATTGCTAATCTGAGACACTTGTTCAGTGGATGAATTATACTTCCCTAATATTTCTCCAGTGAATCTCAGCCAGGAATCTACTTTTTCTGGCACTAGCTTTATGTGGTTATTTTGCTTTAGTTTCCTCTTGACGGCTACTCCTAAGTATTTTTGCTGTTGCTTACTGTTGCTATTGATTTACCGTTAATAGGACAGTCTAGCATAACGGATCTCCTCGTCTATTTATGAGCAATTGGGGAGCAACAATTGCTTCCTTCACCAAGTGTCGATCCTCTGTATGTCTTGCTGTATTTTGCTACCATTTTCTGGCGTTGAAACTCTCCTACAGGCAACAGCGTCTTTCGTGAAGAGCCTCATATAAACTGCGGTTTTATACACGACATCTTTTGTGTAAACTATAGAAATGCAGAGAACGAGTAGTCGAAAAAGATTTGATTGGAATTGTTCTCATATTTCAATACCACTTCATCTGATAGCTTTATTCAAATGAAATGGTATTTATAGAAAGAGGGAATAGCTAAAACAGGCAATAACTACGAAAAATGTAAAGCAATTAAAATGAAAGTGAAATATTAACACATATCAGTATTTCTGACAAACCACCTCAGTCAAGCCAGTGGGAAAACAGTCTTCTTGCGTCGTAATTATTTTCCAGGCAGCTATGCGTCTGAGGGAGATAGGAACTTTGATTAGAATTCAAAGCCCCGAAGACAACTAGATGGCTTCAGTCGGGTAACAGACACTGGTTGGGAAGGTAGATTAGTCGTTTTCTTTTCAAAGGAAACAGCCTGGCACTTAACATTAGTGATTCAAGGAAATCCGTCTAAAAACTATACATGGATGTCTCGGTGGTAACTTGAATCACCGTTGTTCCGAATGCATCCAGTGTCTTACCTCAGGTCCACCTCGTTCGCTTCGAGAGAGAAGTACGGTAGCTGCTGTTGTGAGGGTGGGCAACGGCCCCTGGGAAGGACAATGGCGCCGAGGAGTTAAGTATCAGGAGAGCTACAGTGATCAGGCAGCGGCTTAATAAGGGAAGAATAGATATTACCAGGGGTGCTCATGGAGTCTGGCAAGAGCGTCTGCCCTCTAGTTTGAGGTACAGGAAGTGGAGGTAAGAACAGCCAAAGTATAAGACGTTCGTTGATGGCGTCTTACGCATTCACACAAACAGAATCACAAACTTGACCACAATACTATCTGTTGGAGCCACTGGTATTGTGATTTCTTCAAGAAACCTGTACACAGTCATGAACTAGTGAATTTGACATAGCGCCTGTGTCTGAGAGAAGTCCCTCCTCCCCTTCATAACACGAACGGAATACTTCTGCATATTACTACGTCACTGGGATGTCATCAGACGGCTGGCCTAAATGCATGGGGTCCAAACGCGTGATATTTTCTCATTTTATTGCTCCAATAATGTGAGTGTCCAGTGCATGGAACATTCCTAATCCGAAGTTGTCTAATCACCGAAGTATTTACCGTGTCAATGGTGTATCAAGAATATCTCCAATCGGGGGAAATCACACTTGTTAGAGTCAGCTACCATTAGCAACAGAGTATTACTGAGGCAGGTCATCGTCCGCTTTTTCTTCTTCTTCTTCGCGGATGGATCACTTAGGACCACGCGTAATCAACATTTGTTGGCCTTCTTTTCGCCCAGTATTCCTTCATAAACAACGAATGGGCTAGCTTTCGTTGCGTAGACCATGTATGTCGGTTAGTTTTTCTCTCTTCTTCCTCAAAACCCCCTGTGTTTCTGATTTTTCTGATTTCATTTCTATCATGTAGATTTGGAGACCCTAATTCTCTCAGGTCTTTTTCCGTCTGTTTGTACCAGTTCGGTCTTGTAGTTTTGTTCTTTAAAAATGTATAGATTTTGTGCGTTAACCTGTTTGAGTCCATTCTTTCTAAGTGCCCCATGAATTGTATTCTTCTCATGCGCATTATATCTGTTATTTTGGAGATATTTTTATATATTTCTGCATTGGGTTTTGGATAATGTACCCCATCTTTAGTTCTTGGTCCTTGGATTTTCCTCATTATCTTACGTTCTTTCACTTCTAATTCCTCTTTTAGTGTTCTGTGTTGAAGGTTTAGTGTCTCAGATGCGTAGAGAGCTTCGGGTCTAATTACTGTTGTGTAGTGTCGTATTTTGCAGTTCCACGAGAGACTCTTTTTGTTGTAAATGTTTTTTGTTAACTGAAACGCCGTCTCCATTTTCTGGACTCTTGATCTGACAGATTTCTTTTCATTACAATTTTCTGCAATCCATTCACCTAAATATTTAAATTCTTTTACTCGAGAGATGTAGTTATTACCAATTTTGAGATCAGAAGGTGCATCTTTGACGTCAGTCATAAATTTTGTTTTATCAAATGAAATTTGTAATCCTATTTTAGCTGCCTGTTCTTGTAATAATTCTAGCTGTTTCTGTGCATCAGTAATGTCTTGTGCAATCAGTGCCATGTCATCAGCAAATGTTAAACAGTGTAATTCTATGCCCTTATGTCTTGGTCCCAGTCTGTGTGCTGGTGCACCTGCTTTTTTCCATTCTCTAACAACTTTTTCAAGAGCACAATTGAAGAGCACTGGGGACAGTACATCCCCTTGTCGTACTCCTGTGTCTATTTCAAATTCTGCTATGTTTGACTGTAACAAAGAAAAAAGCGAACACACAGATTACAATAAAACAGAGCCAAATCAGTGCTGGACAAGAGTAATCGGCGAACGACCTTACCATTCGAAATCACCTGCTGTCTATAGAGAACATACACAAAAGACATTGGATACCCCCCATTTTGTTCAGCAACACGGAGTGGCATCGACTCAATAAGTCGTTGCAAGTCCCCTGCAGAAATACTGAGTCAAGCTGCCTCTATCTTCTTCTTCTTTCTTGGCTCTGCAGCTCATGATGAGCCTTGGCATCCAGTGTTTCAATATCTTTAGTTGTTAATGTCCAGGTTTCAGAGCCATATGTAAGCACTGGTCGTATAAGTGATTTATAGATAGTTAATTTCGTGGTACTAGTCAGGAGCCTTGAGGATAGAAGTCTTGTTAGGGCAAAATAGGCTCTGTTTGCCAGTGTTAACCTCTGCTTAATTTCAAAGGAGGTATCATTTAGATGTGTAACTGTCGAGCCCAGATACTGCCTCTATAGCTGTCAGTAATTGCGAAAGTTTAGCCGGTGCAGGATTCTGTGCACGATCTAACCTCCATTATGTCCCATAAATGTTCGATGAGATTCATATCGGGCAATATAGCTGATCAAATCATTCCCTCGAACTGTTCAAAGTGTTCTTCAAACTAATCGCAAACAGCTGTGTCCCAATTACATGGCACATTGTCATCCAAATAAATTATGTCATTGTTAGGAAACATGAAGTACATGAATGGTTGAAAATGGTCTCCAACTAGCCGAACATAGCCTTGGAGCCAGTCCACACCTTGTAAACACCATTATGGAGTCACCAACAGCTTGCACAGTGCCTTCCTGACATACTGCGTCTATGGCTTCTAGGGCCTGTGCCCGACTCGGACTCTACCATCAGCTCTTACCAGCTGAAAGGATACGGTTTTCCAGTCGTCTAGGGTCTAACCAATGTGGTCACGAGCCCAGTCGTTATGAAACTGAAATAAAAGTGGACTCAACTGTCTACCATAAGAAATTACTAGGCATCTATAATAACCAACACTTAACCAAACATTTATCTGGTAATTTTAAACATTTTATTGGCTGAGGTCCAGCAACCGTGCGTTAACTTAATTACAGGGTGTATGTATAGCCATCTCGGTTGCACAAATTTATTGTCAAATTGACCATGGTTTCAAAAATGGATCAAATGACTCTGAGCACTATGCGACTTAACTTCTGAGGTCATCAGTCGCCTAGAACTTAGAACTAATTAAACCTAACTAACCTAAGGACATCACACACATCCATGCCCGAGGCAGGATTCGAACCTGCGACCGTAGCGGTCGCTCGGCTCCAGACTGTAGCGCCTAGAACCGCACGGCCACTCCGGCCGGCCGACCATGGTTTCGACAGCACTAAGGCGGTCTTCATCAGAATAAAAATTACATCGGGTTACATGTACTCCCACCGTGGGTGAAAAGCATCTGAGCGAAAATCCTCTCGTCACAAAGAAATTGACACAAGAATGAAAATTAAACTGAAAAAACGTAAAATTTTTTTCAACTGTAATAAAATGTTCTATAGAAATACAATGGCAGTCCCGACTCGAAATGCATGGTCTGATAAGTCCAACTTATTTTTACCCCCATACTGACGTGCTTAAAATTACGGTCCAAAATTCACCCTCCCCTGTACCAACGTGTTAAAATTCGTCCGTGTGGGAGAGTCAAGACAGCCCTAAATCTATGTATGGCATCCACTCATCTGTATTTTTCATTTCAACTGTCTCCTCTCCCTTTTGATCTCACTACCTCTGTCTCCATTCACCTCTTCTTTTTTACTGCTACTGTCCCACACTGGCCATCATGCCTCCTCTCTCTTTGGCTCCCACTACTATCGCATTCATCCGTCACTGTTCCTCTTCTACTGCCTCTTTCTCTCTTCCACCATCACTGTCTCCTCTCTGTTCCTCGCTCTCTGATATTGTCCCCTCTCTGTTCCACCGTCAATATCAATCTGCTGTACAAGAAAGTGCGACTGCGATCGCTCGCAAAAATGTTTTTTGGGCAAGGTGGAGTGAGGACAGAGTCAGCTGGTTCTCCACTTTTCTATCAGAGTCTTTTAAGGAACATATTCGTCTTTTTTGTGCTCCGACACGTGCTTTTTTCCACTGATTTCCGTTTTCTCCGTGCTACAGCAACGTATGTTGCTTGTATAAACGAGTTCTAGTGGTCTGTAACCTTTAGATAGATTATTTATATACTTAGATACATTTATATACTTTGACACATACAAACAACAAGTTAAATACCCACAATATATGGTTAACATAAAACTGTTTGCTTTAAAGTTTTTTCTGAATACTTCGCTCACTGATCACAATTTATTGAAAACTTCCGGCGTAAGATTTGTAACTTAAAGGAGTAAAAGTTTTATTATAAATATTTTACTGGATTTGCAGTCTTACCAATCTTACATAATTTTCATACCATTTTACGTTCGTTACAAGCATATTAAGACCCTTTGTAGCCCATTATTTGTCACTGCAGCACAACTTTAGACATATTTGTTTACGAGTGAGGTGCCCGCTGTACAATAACAGCGCTTCATGAAGTTTTGTTGGTGAAAAAATGCTGATGAAAAACATAGTTCTGTTACCTCAGAACCTCTGCGATGACCGTAGAATCCTTGATACACGTTAGTTAGAACTACATTTACGCCTCGGACAGGATATTACGTGCACATTTTAAATGCGTAATTAGGATAAGTTTTGTACTTCTGGATCTCGGTAAAGGATAATTATGTCGAAGAAAGTGTGATATTTCCCCGAGAATGTCAGCTCAACACCATAGGTACAAAATGTCGACGATTTGTCATGAATAAAAATTAGAGAAATGGCTTGCCCAAAAGTGGTACTTTTGATCCATAGGGAAGTTTTCGGTGATGTTGTTAACAGATAAACATCTTCAAAAGGAGGAAAATGGCGTTTATAGACGAAAGTCTAAAGGATGTACAGTTAAAATTTGAGCCATTTTCTATGGTTATTTACATAGATAATAGTGGATCACGGTCTTAAGAACATACGGTAAAATGTCCCGATGATTTGCCATTAATACAAATTATGGAAGTGGCGATACCCACAACTGGTACTTTTCGTACCCAAAACTCACGTGTTTTCAAGGATATCTCAGGAACTGCCCATGAACAAATGGTGCTACTGTAAGTCACCTAAGGTCCATCCCAGACAGCACCTAATGCAAAAGGCCCAACAAATTTGCTCAAATTGCCTGGACTGGAGGATCTGTGTAACATTTAAATTTTGACCATGAAAAATACGATAGCTACAGTATTCCCGTTCTTCTTATACGTATACAAATGGGCGCCACGTCAAAGGCTATCCACAACTCTTGTTCCCTTATCTTCGTAATCAGCAGAACCCGAGATATGAACCCTTGAAGAAGCGTATTTTCGCGCGAGAGTTTTCGAAACGTGCTGGTACCTTGCACTGCTGTACGATGTGGCCTATATAGCCGCATCTTTTGATTGCAGTGACATAGAAGCCTAAATTATTTATAGCTCCAAGGGTCTGTCGACCTTAGTATGTGATAAAAATTTGAACTTGATACCTCTAGCTGGTCATGCGAAAACTGATCTTAAGAGACTGATATACAGACGCAGAAAAAGATGGTCTAATTATAAATTAATAATATTTTGATTTTTCCCCCGTTACTTGTACAGTGAAACCTTACTTCTTACCAAATTTTATGGTTCTTGGTGAACGGGAAGTATCCTACAGGTTTTGATGAGCGACTTTTCGAACGTCAACGTATGTTACACGAATGTTCGTACTTTTTCACTGCACTGATTTTGAAGCTTACATCGTTTGCATCGCCAAGGGACCGCTGACTTTAGCACCAGAAATAAATTTCAAGTTGATACCTCCACTCATTTGTGAAGACGAGGTGTCTTAAAAATGGACGGACAGGCAGACAGACAGAAAGACAGAGGGGTCCCGTTTTTACTGGTCGCGTTGCAGAACGATAAAAATCAGTTTTTCTCAATGTAGAGTTCTTTATAAGTTTGTAACTACTCACCATCGTTTTGAGAGTTTGCTTTTTTTTTAAAAAATGTAGTTATCTGTGATCACTTATTATCTTGAGTGGTACTGACCCCCTAAAGTGCTCTCTTAACACTAAAAACAAGACCTGAACATCTCATGGCGAAGAAACAAGTTTCGTCGCAACCATCTGAATTTCACCAACGCATCAACGGGTCGAAGTTTGTGTTGGATTATTTACGGTAACTGTTTCAGCCAAACCAATCCAAAAGAAGCTGTACGACAGATGATCCAGTAACAAAACTACTATTGTCAAACTGTATTAGAGTTCTGGAGCGCCTGTGTTCATTCAGTTGAACTCCTTTGCAACCGCGCTGCGTAGCACGCTGTGCACGACCTGCCCATCGAGGTCGCATCGTTAGAAACGCGCCTTGATTTCAGTTGTCCTGGTCTGGATGCCAATTAGCTAGCGCCGCCGTGGAGCGGATCATTGCAACGACCAAAAAAACCCACAGTCTCCGACCAAACACGCTTCAGGGACAGTAACAAAGCAGATTCAACGTCGCCTGGGTGTACAAGGATGAGACGAGAGCATACCGAATGCTAATGGAGCTAATTCGTGCGGACGCCGTTAGCATAGGTAGCATTTCGAACGGGGAGTAAGAGGGCAAAGAGAAAAAAAAATTAAAAAATTGGCGTCCGGCATCGTGTTGCAACGGGCGATCGCCGCACTGTATGACCTTGGTCTGCGGAGCGTTCGGGCTCGGAATGTTGAGCCACTTACCGGCGTCGCATTCACTACTGTGTTATTGCGCCAGTAACATTTCATTTACACCATGTTGTTCGGCAGCGCTCTACCTATTCCAGTATCACAGTCTGCATGGCAGTAAGAAGACACAAATGTTTTACTTTCACGACGGTATTCGTGCTCCTTTCATTGCAACAAAACACTCGACAGACGGAAGTTTTATTGCCGAACCAGTTAGTCGATGCTGCGTTTTGTAGCAAATACGTAACATTAAGCTAGCCTTGTAGCTTGTACCCGTCTCAATGACGTATGCGGAATAGAGTATGTGCTGCATCTTCTGGTTTTCACATTCTTATACGTTACGTTTGTTGCGGTCTGGCCTACAGTTTCCAGTTTGGACCTTTTTGTAGACCAAACTGACTGAAGTACTAATAATTTTTAAGCGTTTTGGACATGTATTTAACTCATCGGGCAGGACAGTTAGTGACCTATTATTTATTTACTTGTCGCATGATGACAGACGAAGTACTGTAATTACACTCTAAGACAAAAATAAAAGCCATGCTCTTCGAAGGAATTATCCGAATATGGCGGAAATCAGTAGATGTTGAAACATCCCCTTAGAAAAATTATAAATGACTGTGCTTAAACTAAAAACAATATTTTTAGCGCAACGCAATCTGACTTTCAAAACTCCCTACAAAAGAATGACCCTGGCTAACAATAATCTATACCTCTCATGAATCACTTACCTCACAAAAATCTTCGTTACTCAAACTACTGCAATACAGCGTGCGCCAATACTGCCAGCTGAATAAAAGATTCTAACTACTGAAGGCACTAACTACTGATAGGCATAGTTAGCAAATGAAAGATTCTGATTGAGAACAAACAATGTATTTACCTTAATAGTGTTCAAAAGTCATAATATATACATCAGTTCATGACATCCTGTCTTACAAATTTACTGTCTCTGATGGACACACGTCCAGATCATCCGCTATCAAAACTCCGCCATCTCTCACCCCACGTCCACCACTGCTGGCGACTCACCTCCAACTGCGCAACGCTACGCGCTGTTAAAGCCAACTGCCCAACACTACAATAGCAAATTCCAACAATGCAAACCAGCCACAGACTGCCTACAGTACAGCCAGTGATTTTCATACAGAGCGCTAGGTGACGTTACCAACATAAAAACCTAAACAGCCTACTTACAATGTGTTGAAGATGTTCAGAAAAGTAAATGATTAAAATTTCAGAAAAAATTGGTGATATATTGAAGAAAAAGGGCTTCACAAATTGAGGAAGTCAGTAACACACTGGTCCACCTCTGCCTCTTATGTAACCAATTACTTGACTTGTCACTGATTGATAGATTTGTTCGATTGCGTTCCAAGGGTATCGTGCCAAGTTCTGTCCAATTGGCGCATTAGATCGTAAAAAGCCCAAACTGGTTGAAGGGCCCTGCCCATCACGTTCCATACGTTCTCAGCTGGGGAGAGATCCGTCGACCTTGCTGGCCACTGCAGGAAAATGGTTCAAATGGCTCTGAGCACTATGGGACTCAACATCTATGGTCATCAGTCCCCTAGAACTTAGAACTACTTAAACCTAACTAACCTAAGGACATCACACACATCCATGCCCGAGGCAGGATTCGAACCTGCGACCGTAGCGGTCGCGCGGTTCCAGACTGTAGCGCCTAGAACCGCTCGGCCACCCCAGCCGGCGGCCACTGCAGAGATCAGCAATCATGGACAAGCGGTAGAAACACTAGCCATGTGGATGTGTACATTATCTTGCCGAAATGTAAGCCCACGATGGCTAGCCAGGAAGGGGAACAAAACGGGGCGTAGAATATCGTCGACATACCGTTGTACTGTAAGGGTGCCGCAGATTACAAATAAAAGAGTCCTGCTATGAAATAAATGGCACTCCTGATTATGGGGCCGAACAGCGGGCGACAGCCACGTTGGTATCCCCGGCCATGTGGGGCGTCTCCTGAGACATCTTCGGCCTGGAATCTCTTTCAGTTAAGTAGAATTGGCTTCCATGGTGAGTCCTGCTTCGGACTGAGCCCCAATGACCAGTGAAGACGTGCCTAGAGTGGCCCCAGTCTGTGGTGGGATACCAACCTGACTGATAACGTTTGGATGGCCAGTGCCCTCCAAACAGCTCTAACATGTCTTTTGCATAGAATCTGGTACGATACCCCTCATCAGGACACCCAACGGCTCTGCCAATCAATGCCAAACCCAATAACTGCTTGCATTAGGGCCATAGGAGTACCAGTGACTTGCTCAGTTTGTGAAGCTCGCTCTCTTGTGTAAATTATCGATTGTCTCTGAAATTGTAGTTATTGTTTTGTCAGCACGTGTAAATCACATCTACCTATTTCCGTCGTATTCGGAGAATTACTTCGCGGTGCACCATTTATTTTATTTTTTGTCTTGAGTGTATTTACAAGAAGTATATATATATATATATATATATATATATATATATATATATATATATATATATATACTCCTGGAAATTGAAATAAGAACACCGTGAATTCATTGTCCCAGGAAGGGGAAACTTTATTGGCACATTCCTGGGGTCAGATACATCACATGATCACACTGACAGAACCACAGGCACATAGACACAGGCAACAGAGCATGCACAATGTCGGCACTAGTACAGTGTATATCCACCTTTCGCAGCAATGCAGGCTGCTATTCTCCCATGGAGACGATCGTAGAGATGCTGGATGTAGTCCTGTGGAACGGCTTGCCATGCCATTTCCACCTGGCGCCTCAGTTGGACCAGCGTTCGTGCTGGACGTGCAGACCGCGTGAGACGACGCTTCATCCAGTCCCAAACATGCTCAATGGGGGACAGATCCGGAGATCTTGCTGGCCAGGGTAGTTGACTTACACCTTCTAGAGCACGTTGGGTGGCACGGGATACATGCGGACGTGCATTGTCCTGTTGGAACAGCAAGTTCCCTTGCCGGTCTAGGAATGGTAGAACGATGCGTTCGATGACGGTTTGGATGTACCGTGCACTATTCAGTGTCCCCTCGACGATCACCAGTGGTGTACGGCCAGTGTAGGAGATCGCTCCCCACACCATGATGCCGGGTGTTGGCCCTGTGTGCCTCGGTCGTATGCAGTCCTGATTGTGGCGCTCACCTGCACGGCGCCAAACACGCATACGACCATCATTGGCACCAAGGCAGAAGCGACTCTCATCGCTGAAGACGACACGTCTCCATTCGTCCCTCCATTCACGCCTGTCGCGACACCACTGGAGGCGGGCTGCACGATGTTGGGGCGTGAGCGGAAGACGGCCTAACGGTGTGCGAGACCGTAGCCCAGCTTCATGGAGACGGTTGCGAATGGTCCTCGCCGATACCCCAGGAGCAACAGTGTCCCTAATTTGCTGGGAAGTGGCGGTGCGGTCCCCTACGGCACTGCGTAGGATCCTACGGTCTTGGCGTGCATCCGTGCGTCGCTGCGGTCCGGTCCCAGGTCGACGGGCACGTGCACCTTCCGCCGACCACTGGCGACAACATCGATGTACTGTGGAGACCTCACGCCCCACGTGTTGAGCAATTCGGCGGTACGTCCACCTGGCCTCCCGCATGCCCACTATACGCCCTCGCTCAAAGTCCGTCAACTGCAGATACGGTTCACGTCCACGCTGTCGCGGCATGCTACCAGTGTTAAAGACTGCGATGGAGCTCCGTATGCCACGGCAAACTGGCTGACACTGACGGCGGCGGTGCACAAATGCTGCGCAGCTAGCGCCATTCGACGGCCAACAGCGCGGTTCCTGGTGTGTCCGCTGTGCCGTGCGTGTGATCATTGCTTGTACAGCCCTCTCGCAGTGTCCGGAGCAAGTATGGTGGGTCTGACACACCGGTGTCAGTGTGTTCTTTTTTCCATTTCCCAAGTCCGTAATGGGTTCATAGCTCTAAGGGCAAGTGTGAAGCTTCAGCAGACAAGTTCTGAAGGTTTTTCAGCGTCCCTTTGAATACATTGATTGAACGTTCAAATGTGATGTACTGTTTGTTGCTCTTTGCCGCAGTCGCTTTCAAGTGAGGGCTCCATCCCCATTGGTCCAGCAGTACTCCACATCTGCCCCTGTCAATTCTGATTCGATTCAGTGTTCATCAGCGCCGTTGTAGTTGGTGAAAACCTGCCAGTCGCTCCTACGAAGTTTCGATTAGTTGAAAGTTCTTCATGAAAGACTGTTTCTGCCATCGACGGCTCCAGGCTTCTTGCACGATGAAGTTATTGCCCTATAGGCTGATCGTTGTACGCCACAATGGTTTTCTAGACCTCAGTCGCTTAATTTCTGATAACGAAATTCCTGAACGATTCGCTAATTCTGGGCTGTTTTTCATTCTTGTCCACACGTTCAACAACGACTAGGATCTTTTATCATCGGTGGGGAATATTACCAATATTACGCACTGGGCATAATTTAATCATCGCTAACAGTTTAATTATCATGAAAGATGATTGCCTACCTGGAAGAGGCTTGAAGGCATCGCAACGTTGCAGATTGATGCTAGGACAGAGAGTTCATCACCAGATTTTAAATTTTAAGACTTTCCAGGGGACGATGTAAACTATGACCACAGTTTATTATTTATGAACTGTAGACTAAAATTGAAGAAATTGCTAAAGGTAGGAAATTAAGAAAATGGTACCAGGAAATATCGAAACAACCAGAGATTGTTGTTGGTTTCAGATGGAGCATTAGGCAATAAGTGCCTAGAACAGGGGAAGTAATACAGTGAAAGACGAATGTGTAGCTTTGAGAGATGAGATAGTGAGGGCTGCAGAGGATCAAATATGTAAAAAGACAAGGCTTATTATAAATCTTGGCTAACACAAATATATTGAATTTAATGGATAAAAGGAGAAAATATAAAAATGGAGCAAACGAAGGGGCCGAAAGGGAATACAAACGTCTAAAACTGAGATTGAGAGGAAGTGCAAAACTGCTAAGCATAAATGACTAGAGGACAAATGTAAGAATTTAGAAACATATTTCACTAGGGGAATTGTAGATACCACCCACAGAAAAATTAGAGGTATTTCGAGAAAAGAGCAGCAGTTGAATGAGTACCAAGAGCTCAGTTGGAAAACAAGTCCTAAGCAAAGAACGGAAAGCTGAACGGTGAAAGAAATATACCAAGGGTGATGAAATTGAAGGCGGCATTATAGAACTCTAAGAGGACATATGTGAAGATGAGATGGGAGATTAGGTAATGTGAGAAGAATTTGATAGAGCACTGAAAGACCCAAGTATGCACTAGGCTCCAGAAAGAGAGACATTCCGTCAAAACTATTAATAGCCTTGGGAGAGCCAGCAATGAGAAAACTCTTCCATCTATGTGGAAGATGTATGAGACTGGTGGAACACCTTCAGACTTCAAGAAGCATATGATAAAACCAATTCCAAAGAAAGAAGAGGGGACAGGTATGAATATTACCGAACAGACAGTTTAAAAGTCATGGTTGCAAAATACTGACACGAATTATGTACATAAAAACGGAAAAACTGGCAGAAGCCGGCCTCAGAGAAGATTAAATTAGATTCCTGTGAAATGAAGGAATACGCGAGGCAATACTGACCCTACGACTTATCTAAGGTTGAGGAAAACAAACCTACGTTTATACCATTCGTAGACGCAAAAAAAAAAAGCTTCTGAGAATGTTGACTGGAATACTGTCTTTAAAGTTCTGAAGGTAGTACAGGTAGAATACAGTTAGCGAAAGGCTATTTACAACTTGTACAGAAACCAGACGTAGTTATAAAGGTCAAGGGACATGAAAGGGAAGCAATATTTGAGATGGGAGTGGCACAGGGTTGTTGCCTATACCCGATGTTATTTAATCTGTACATTGAGCAAGCAGTAAAGGAAACTAAAGACAAATTTGGAGTAGTAGCTAAAGTTGAGGGAGAAGAAATAAAGAGTTTGAGGTTTGCCGACGATATTGTAATCCTGTAAGACACAGCAAAGGACTTGGAAGAACAGTTGAATGAAATGGTCTGTGTCTTCAAAGGAGAATATAAGATGAACATCAATAAAAGCAGTACAAGGGCAGTGGTATGTAGTCGAATTAAACCAGGTGATGGCGAGGCAATTAGATTAGGAGGTGAGACACTTAAAGTAGTAGAAGAGTTTTGCTATTTTGGCAGCAAAATAACTGACGATAGTCGAAGCAGAGAGGATATAAAATGTAGATTGGCAATTGCAGGAAAAGCGTTTATGAAGAATATAAATTTTCTAACATCGAACTTAACTTAATTGTTAGGAAGTGTTTTTTTGAAAGCATTTGTATAGATTCTTACCGTGTATGGAAGTCAGACATGGACGATTAACAGTTTAGCCAAGAAGAGCACAGCTTTTGAAATGTGGTACTACAGGAGAATTCTGAAGATTAGATGGGATACGAATTAAGTAATAAGGAGGTACTGAACAGAATTCGGGATAAAGGGAATTTGTGCCGTAGGCTGACTAGAAGGGATCGATCGGTAGGACACATTCCAAGACATCAACGGATACCAATTTAGTATTGGACGGAAGTAGAGCGAGACGCAGAGATGAATACAGTAAGCAGATTCAGAAGGACGTAGGTTGCAGTAGTTATTCGGAAATGAAGAGGCCTGCAGGGATAGAGTAGCGTGGAGAGCTGCATCAAACCAGCCTTCGTACTGAAGACAACAACAACCGGTAGCCAGTGCTCGTTTGTGGGTCGAATACATCCTGAGGTGAGGCGTAGTGCTTGACTGAACTGCGTGTCAGTTACTTTTACTGTGAATATCGGTTAGCCAGTTGTAACGGCAGTATTTTGTGACAGTATGAAAGAGCTAAAGCTGATAATGTGACTGTCGCAGTGACACTTAAGACTGTTGCAGTTTAGTTCTCTATTCCGAGTTTCAATTTTAGACGCCACATTCCGGAGATGGATTTTATATGTCAGATACCTATCTAGGGTACATTCCGAAATTTTGAAGTGTTGAAATATTATAAAGGTTAAATGTGATGTTAGGTTTATAGTTTGCTTGTGTATTCTGTAGATGGAAAGCTGATACGACGGTCTTATGTGGACTCGATCGGAGGGAGTTGTGTTTGAAGTATCCATCCATCGGCTTCAGGTCTGATGTTGGTGATGCTTCAGCTTCCCTGTAGCACTGATCCCGAGCAATCAAAGCAGGGACCATTGTTGCTGACGTTCACAGGTATTAACTCTCTGTTACCCTCCACGTGTTAGCCGGGTAGTGTTAAGCGAGCAACCTCTGTCAAGAAGATACGAAAAAGTCTTAAACGACCTCTCAGTCCGAGTGTATGGAGGAAAGATAGCTGAAGAGATCCTTGTAAGGACACTCAGGTTTGTAAGACTGGACCTTCGGTATCAGTTAACCAACCGAACACAGAAGACAGAAGCAGAGAAAAGAGTGAATGCCTATCCAGAATACTGAAAGGACAGAAAGTGATGAACTAAGAGGAGGCTCGTAGACACTAGATCTGACAGTGTGACGTACTAATAATTCTCTGACTGACAATCTGACCCTCTTAACCTTGGAAACAAGTAGCGTCGTACACACGTATACGCTGGGTAAAGTCTATAGTGTATCTAAAAAGTTAAAATGTTATCATCTCGCTGTGGGGAATAAAATAAAGTGTGAGATGCAGGCAGGAAGCGGAAAGATCTGTTCCTTAGGAAGGACTTCAGTTTTTTTACAAGTAGTCTGCGTTTTCCGGATGAAACGGACAGACTGAGGATTGTACCATTACTAATCACGCAGAAACAATTCGTGCCGTTCAATAGGACATCTCTGTGTTGTCCTTAACAGAATACCGTGTTACAAAGAAATCC
The DNA here is from genome assembly GCF_023898315.1 of Schistocerca nitens. Taxonomy (NCBI): domain Eukaryota; kingdom Metazoa; phylum Arthropoda; class Insecta; order Orthoptera; family Acrididae; genus Schistocerca; species Schistocerca nitens. Next base: position 37,071,475 of record NC_064622.1, read on the forward strand.
ACTAAAAATATTGATTGATTTATTGATTTATTTATTTAACCTGGCAAGATTAGGGCCATCAGGCCCTCTCTTACATCTAACCAGGCATTCTACTTATTTTACATTCATATGTTTTAGTAGGCATGTTAAACTACATCTAGTACAAAAAGTGAAATAAACAATTTGAAAGGTACACCTGGAAAAATACATACATATAGAGTTTATATTCTTAGATCACAAGTACTGTTATAATTAGACATTATTGAACAGACAGATTTGAGATAGGAGTGCTGGCAGCAGGGAGTATGAGGGAGACTCATGGTGAAGGGAGGAGAAGAATAGAGAGACATGATGAAACATAATTAAGGAAATATAAAGGAAAAGAATATTGCGTGGCTAATAGAGATGGATGAAGAGGAAGGCATCTCAGGAGCAACATAGGAGACGCTAGCTTTGCTATTTGACAGATGAGGGGATTGTCCTTGTACATTAATTTTGTGGAGAACTTTATAAGGATGATAGTAGGAAATGCTTCAACTTCTTCTTAAAAGCAGCAGGAGATTGAATTTTGCGTAAGGTAAGGGGCAGTTTGTTCCAGAGGCGGACAGCGGCAACTGAGAAGGAGTTTGCAAAAGTTTTTGTTTTGTGAGTGGGCACAGTTAGGATACCAAATAAGAGTGACCTCGTGTTTCGATTATGATGACATGACAGGTTTTTAATCTCTGAAGCAAGGTACTGGGGTGTTTGCGCCCCGAGGAGTCGGTGGAGTAGACATAGAGTGTGGTAGTCGCGCAATTTGTCCGGCCGCAGCCACCCTAGCTGGGAGTATGAAGCACGAACATGATCGTATCGGCGAATGTTGCAGGTGTAACGCACACAGGCATTCATGGTTAGCTCTAGCCGTCTTTTGTTTTCACTGCTCATGCCTTGTTGAATCACATCACAACAGTGGAGGTTCGGTAGAACGAGTGCTTGCACGAGCTGGCGTTTCAAGTCCTGTGGAAATATGTTCCGAAACTTTTTGAGAGCATAGAGACAAGCAGATGTCTTTCGGCACACTGCGACTGTATTCTCCGCCCAGTTGAGATGCTCATCCAAAGTTACACCCAAGTTCTTCACTATTTTCTGATATGGTATTGGAGTACCGTCGAGCAGAATAGGAGGTAGCCGTTCGCGGAAATCTGAACTTATTAATTTCTGATGGGCTATTAAGATTACTTGCGTCTTTTTTGCATTTGGTTTAAGCCCCAGGTTTTTCGCCCATGTCACTACTGAAGACAGATCATCATTCATCTGAGCGATTGCAGTGTTTACATCTTCAGGTCTGACGCTTAGGTAGAGCTGGAGGTCGTCGGCATAGAAATGATATTTACAGGAGGACAGAACCGATGAAATATCGTTGACATATAAAGAAAACAAAAGTGGTCCTAAGACTGATCCTTGTGGCACTCCCGAGGAGACATGTTTCCAGGAAGATTTTTCATTTACGCAGACAACAGATTGCTGTCTGTCTTTTAAGTAGCTTTCAAACCATCGCATTGCACTTTCAGAGAAATTAAGCTGTTGCATTTTTCTGAGCATTATGTCAAAGTTAACAGTGTCCAAAGCTTTGCTGAAGTCCAGTAGCGTCAATATTGTTGCCTTTCGATTGTCGATGGCATATTTCAGGTCATCAGTTACTTTAATTAGAGCAGTGTTTGTGCTGTGATGTTTACGGAAACCGGATTGAAATTTGTCATATAGGCTGAATTCATGCAAGTGTTCAGTGATTTGGTCATGAACAATATATTCAAGTGCTTTGGAAACAGCAGGCAGTATGCTAATTGGTCGGTAATCACTAGGCAGTTGCGGGTTTTCGATCTTAGGGATGGGTCGAATTAGGCTTCTTTTCCATGCAGTGGGATATATTCCGTTCACGAGGGAAAAATTAAATATGTCAGTTAAGACAGGCACTAAGATATCGGCAACATTCTTAATCATGGTTATACCGATACTGTCGTTGCCTATTGCATCAGAAGAGATTCTCATTATTGCTTTTCTTGCCGTATTTGTTGTTACATGTTTTAGATGGAAGGTATCGTTGTTAGTTATCCTGTTTAGGGATTCTTGTGGACGGTAATTATCAGCTGTGCTGGTATTCAGAGGTGCAGAGAAGAATTCATTTAATGCGTTAGCTGACACATGAAAAGTGGTTTCCGATTTTGCCTTTCCGACCCCCAAGCTACGGAGATTCTTCCATAGAGTCGTGGGCGTCAGATCGCTGCATACAAGGGAGCGAGCGTGCCTAATTTTAGCATTGCGAATGCATTGTTTCACTCTGTTCCGTAGCTTTCTATATTCTTCGAAACGCTCGGGTTTCGGATCTGCCTTGAAACGCCTGTGGGCAGCATCCCTATTAGTCATCATTTGACGTAATTCAGCTGTCAGCCATGGAGCAGGAGATTTTCTTACACGGATTGTGCGCACAGGTGCATGTTTGTCATAGAGGGCAGTATATGGTATATGGTATTGCACTGACCATTTCACAAAGAAACATGTGTTTCACACTCGTAAGATTACCTGGAAAGGAATCCTGCTAGCTAAAACTGGTAATAAGTAATCTGCGCCATGTACTGAGGCTTAAGGAATGATTATGTAGATAACAGATATGATAATAAGAAAGTTGCCAAAAGTTACATTGGAAAGTCTGTGCTTTCTATAAATAAACAGGTATACGCAGTATAGAAGGTGGGTACTACACGAGGTGGAAAAGGACCAAAGTGCAACAAGAAGACTGGAACGCCGACCGAGACGTCTTTAGTTTAAAAAAAGTCCAGACAGAATATCATCTTTCCATTGTTGAATCACGGCATCTAAGGAGCAGTGAAGGAAATGAAAGAAAGGTTTCAAAAATTTATTAAGCTGCACCGTGAAACAATATTAGTCGTAAGGTTAGCTGATTACTGCTATTATCTGTGAAAGAATCAGTGCTACGAAACCTGTTTACTAACCACAGAAAATGCCATAGTAAATCGCAGCAAGTGGAAAGTACTGAGGGTGTGCCCACCCTTTGGCTTTATAACGGCTACAGTTTTGCTGAAGACGACTTCAGTGAGAAATGACAGACAGCTCTCCCACAAAATTCGACACGAGAGAAGGTGGTGATGTTGACCGCTGCGATCTGGAGTGAAGTCGACGTTCCAACTCATCCCAAAGGTTTTCCACTGTGTTAAGGCCGGGACTCTGGGCAGGAGATTCTATTTGAGGAATGTTACTGAGCACACACCACTCCCTCGCAGATGCTGCTTTGTAAACCGGTTGCGTTGTCATGTTGATACAGTCATTGTCTACGAACAGTTACACTATTATACGCAAAACATCAACAGACTTCGGTTACAAAACTCTCCAATTGTTACCGCCGTAGACCTGCAACGAGATGACTTCGAAATGTCAGAATGTCGGCGTAAAGTGGAAGTTGGCTTAATTGACCCATACCAGAAAGATCCAGTGCAAATCCGAAATACTGACAGAGTTTGAGGTTCCGAGGAGAGTATGGACAGAGCTAAATAGAATTAAAAAAGAACCCCGAAAGATGTGCGGACTCCATATATAAATGGGGCATGTTTACTTTTTGCGAGTGTGACTGTGCTGCTGAGAGACAAACGATCCGACACATCGTCAAGGGATGCCCTATTAAAAAGCGCTTCTGGCAAAATGCTAAATTCCTGAGTACGACCGATGAGGCCATCGATTATACACTACTGGCCATTAAAATTGCTACACCAAGAAGAAATGCATGTGATAAACGGGTATTCATTGGACAAATATATTGTACTAGAACTGACATGTGATTACATTTTCACGCAATTTGGGTGCCCCCTCTTCCCATTTCCCTTGTCTCCCGCCCCCCCCCCCCCCCCCCCTTGCAGATCCTCCCAGGTTTTCATTCGTTATCAGTGTGCTAAGTTAGTGTTGTGTTTCGGTGCCGTTATACAGTGTCATCTAGTGATATGGATTTTAACTGTTTATCGTCCATGACAGTTCCTTGCTACGTCGTCCGTCATGTGCCTGTTTTACTCGTTCTATGAACATATATGCTCCAGCCGTACTTTGCCTGGTGCTTTTTAATATAGTGTGTGTGTTTTTTTTATGTAACATACCTTTTTAGATTTTTATCTCCGATTTATAATCACCGTTTTGTATGTCTTCTTTGCTTCTGTTCCGCCTTTTTTTTGCTTTCTATATTCCGCCATGTTATCTCCTTTATATTCTTTTTACAGGGTGGCGCACGAAATGTGTTACCATTTTGTTTTTCAATATAAACTTTATGTCAACACAGTTTGTAAGGAACATATACTACAATGAAGAGCCGTCCATGGAGATTTGTTCTAATTCAGCACATGCTCAATATGTCCACCATTTCGTTTCCTAACTTACTTCAAACGAACACTGAAGTTAGTGATTACCCTACGGCACATGTCTTCCGTAATTTCACTGCAAGCTTCTGAGCTCCATTAAATCACGTGGACGTTTCGGGATAATTTTTTCCTTTAAGTACCCCCAAAGAAAAAAGTCACATAGATTGAGGTCTGGACTATTGGGGGGCCAATTTTGAAGCGATCTGGAAACCTGAGTCAAATGATCCGCATGTTGAAATGCTCGTGTAAAAATTCCAACGCAGTGTTTGCAGCATGTGGCTTTGCTCCATCTTGCATGAACCACTGCTTGTTGAAGGGCAAGGCAGTAGCAAGAAGCTGTGGAATGAAACTATTACGAAGCATGCTCAAATAACGCTCGCTGTTCACAGTTTCTTCAAATAGAAAGGGTCCAATAAGTCCGTGACTGGAAATTTCTGCCTACGCTGTAATCCTCGGAGCATGATGTTGTCGTTCATGAAGCACTTGTGGGTTTTCAGTGGCCCAAAAGCGTACATTTTGTTTCTTAACCACACCGTCTAAATGAAAATGCGCCTCGTCTGAAAACCAAACGTTGTTGAGAGTTTCTTCCCTATCCTCCGCCCAGTGAGCAAACAGTAGTCTCTGCTTCTTGCTCAGTGAGCTTCTGTGCACAGGTCATCTTGTATGGGTACATACGGAGGTCACTTTTAAGAATGCGTTGAACGGAGCGTCTGGATATTCCCAGTTGTACTGCTGCCTTTCTACACGGTTTCCAATGACTTCTCTGTACAGCAACTCGTACCGCTTCAATATTCTCCGGCGAACAAACAGGCTTAGGCCAAGGTCGCTTCGCTTCCAATACTGTTCCTTCCTGTACAAATTTATCGTACAAACTGTGGATGGTCTTCTTGCAAGGGACCCATCGTTTGTTACACTGTTGTCGAAAACGCCCCTGAGTCACAACAAGGCTTTTCGTTTCATGAAAAAGTAACACAATTGCCGAACGTTGCTGTGTCGTCAGTCTTCCATTGTCAGCTATTGCTGCTTACTAGTCTCCTAGCGGCAGTATTGTGAACTACACGTCATTTCGTAACTCATTTGTTTTTCCAAGCTCTGCTGGTACTTCTGTAGAGATCCCAGCGGGATATCTAATGTGTGTCGTAAATTGTGAAAGAAACAATTGGTAACACATTTCGAGCGCCACCCTGTAAATGTCTCCGTGTCTGTTTATGTCTCTTGGCTGAAGAGCAGCGCTTATGCTGCTGCCAGCCCGCCCCTGATGGCGAACAGAAATGGCAATAAAGGAAAAAGTTTCAAAATTCCAGTATAACGTATTATTCCCCAGTCTTGAGTTTAGAAAACCCTGTTGTTCAACATAATCTCCGTTCAGTGGGACGATCTTACGCCACCTTACTGTGTGGGTCTTTATGCTCGCACGGTACCACTCCACTGGCCGACGACGGAGCCAGCGTCTTGCTGCATCAACATCCTCACCATCATCCACGTACAGCTTCCCTAGGAGTGCCTCCTTCCTTGGGCCAAACGGACTGAAGTCGGAACGTGCAAGATCAGGGCTGTAGAGTGGATGAGGAAGAACAGTCGTATAAAGTTTTGTCAGCTTCTCTCGGCTGGGCAGACTTGTGTGACACGTTGCGTTGTAGTGAAGAAGGATACGTTCATTTACATTTTTGTGGAGACGGACGCGCGGAAATCGTTTCTTCGATTTTACAGTCCCTGAAAATCGTCACCATGAATTCAACGGCTGAGTGTGAAGCTTTGAACTTTCTCTTCAGAGGAGAGGTGGCGTGGCGCCACTTCATGGACTGCTGGTTTGTTCCCGGTTCGAAGTGACGAGCCCATGTTTCATCGCCTGTGACAGCGTTGGACCAGAAAGTTATCACGATCAGCCTCGTAACGCGCAAGCAATTCAGCTCATATGTTGTCCGTTGCTCTTTATGCTCTTGTGTTAGGTGGCGACGAACCCAGCGGGCACACTATTTTGAGTACCCCAACAGGTCGACGAGTGTGTCAGCACTACCAACAGAGACGTCCAGCTGTGCAGAGAGGTGGCTGAATGCGATCCGTCCATCACCTCTAATGAGAGTGTCTGTATGTTCCAGCACTGGAGTAGTCACAGCTGCGTGCGGTCGGCCGGCACGCGCGAGACTGGGGAGCTTTGCGCGACCTCCTTGCGATGATGTCAGTCGCCTCGCTCATCGACTCACCGTGCTTTTGTTCACTTCCAGGTCTCCGTAGACATTCTGCATGTGCCTATGAATATCTACGATGCTCTCAATGACAGCTCTGTACTTGCAACGCACCTCCGTTACAGAGGCCATTTTGAAAGCTATGTAAAGCGCCGCCACCTATCGAAACGTCATGAAACTATAGGGGCTGAAGCGGGAATATTCCACGGTGTCCCACTGTACAGCCCGGATCTCGCACCTTGATCTGTTTGGACCAATGAAGGGTGCACTCTGAAGTAAGCAGTACATCGGGGCTACTGATGCAGCAAGATGTCGGCTCCCGTGCAACGTGGCAGAAGGTCACACTGGACGGAGATTACGGATGCCATTTTGAAGGCTGTATATAGTGCCATTACCTATCGCAGGGCTGAGGCTGGAATATTTGACTACGCCCACAACAAATTCCGAATTTTTCAACCGAAATTAACAGAGAAAACGAGGTGTTGCATGACTTATTGAGCACCTCGTATATGCTCCAGCGGCATAAAGGTGTGGACTACATCTACATCTACATGGATACTCTGCAAATCACATTTAAGTGCCTGGCAGAGGGTTCAGCGAACCACCTTCACAATTCTCTATTATTCCAATCTCGTATAGCGCGCGGAAAGAATGAACACCTATATCTTTCCGTACGAGCTCTGATTTCCCTTATTTTATCGTGGTGATCCTTCCTCCCTATGTAAGTCGGTGTCAACAATATATTTTCGCATTCGGAGGAGAAAGTTGGTGATTGGAATTTCGTGAGAAGATTCCGTCGCAACGAAAAACGCCTTTCCTTTAATGATGTCCATCCCAAATCCTGTATCGTTTCTGTGACACTCTCTCCCATATTTCGCGATAATACAAAACGTGCTGCCTTTCTTTGAACTTTTTCGATGTACTCAGTCAATCCTATCTGGTAAGGATCCCACACCGCGCACAAGTATTCTAAAAGAGGACGGACAAGCGTAGTGTAGGCAGTCTCCTGAGTACGTCTGTTAATTTTTCTAAGTGTCCTGCCAATGAAATGCAGTCTTTGGCTAGCCTTCCCCACAACATTATCTATGTGTTCCTTCCAATTTAAATTGTTCGCAATTGTAATACCTAGGTATTTAGTTGAATTTACGACTTTTATATTAGACTGATTTATCGTGTAACCGAAGTTAAACGCGATCCTTTTAGCACTCATGTGGATGACCTCACACTTTTCGTTATTTAAGGCCAACTGCCACTTTTCGCACCGTTCCAATATTTCTTCTAAATCGTTTTGCAGTTTGCTTTGATCTTCTGATGATTTTATTAGTCGATAAACGACAGCGTCATCTGCAAACAACTCAAGACGGCTTCTCAAATTGTCTCCCAAATCGTTTATATAGAAAAGGAACAGCAAAGGGCCTATAACACTACCTTGGGGAACGCCAGAAATCACTTCTGTTTTACTCGATGACTTTCCGTCAATTACAACGAACTGTGACCTCTCTGATAGGAAATCACAGATTCAGTCACATTACTGAGACGATATTCCATAAGCACGCAATTTCACTACGAGCCGCTTGTGTGGTACAGTGTCAAAAGCCTTCCGGAAATCCAGAAATACGGAATCGATCTGAAATCCCTTGTCAATAGCACTGAGCACTTCATGTGAATAAAGAGCTAGTTGTGTTTCACAGGAACGATATTTTCTAAACCCATATTAACTGTGCGTCAATAGACCGTTTCCTTCGAGGTAATTCATTACGTTCGAACACAATATAAGTTCTAAAATCCTGCTGCATATCGACGTTAACGATATGGGCCTGTAATTTAGTGGATTACTCCTACTACCTTTCTTGGATATTGGTATGACGACTAGACGTGGGAGCGACGTAGTTGACTATGCGGATGGTTCTGTTTGAGTGCGATGAAACTGTAAACATGGTGTAGTCGCTGTGTACGATTCAAGGCACAGCGTAGGAAACGAGACTTAGCGCTACCCCAATACGCTCCTAGAAACTTTCCGTCAGATTTTTTGGGCTAGTGGGCTGGTATGTCTTTGTAAACGCTAGGCCGTCAACTTGGAGAAAGGAAATACTAGGTTCTGGAGAAAGAGTCGCACACGGCGGCACAAAAATACACCAGACAAGGCGCTGTAGAAAAACAAGTTAAAGTGAACCTGGCCGTCTTAGATGGTTCATTCCGATGACCAGAACCATATGTTTTCCCAAACATGGAAATTCTGGTGGTAAACTCTTTCTGCAAGCATTTGACTAATAGATGAACAGAGTGTCATTAGGAAGTCACAATGCAAGCCACGGTTTTGTAACACCGCACCTCATTGGTGGAGTTAATGTATAGCGGACGAACAAGAACGACTAATCCCTAACGAGGGCAGGAGGGAAGTTGGAGGGGAACATCTGTTCAGTTGGAGCCTTGAGGATGAAGACTCTGCGACCGTAGTTCTATTCTGTTATAATCTAGCTGCTGCTATTTCGGTTTGGCAGCCTTTCCAGTGTCAGCCACTGCAGACTTTAGCGTACGACGCTCCGAGTACAGTCAGGTGGCGACCGTTCCAGCCGCCGCTGCTGAGCGGCTGGGTTCCCCCAGGCACCGTTCCGCTGTACGTTCCTTTACCAACTCGCCAGAGATAATCATCTGTTTTTCGTAGCTCTCACGCCACTTTAGATAAGAAACTGTATTCCAAACAGGATGTGTCTCTATTGTTACCCAAGAAAAATGCCTTGACAGGATCTTGCTCTCTAATCATCTAGTTAATACACCTTTGGTTTTTTCCGTGTCAGCCACGCATTGTATAGCTTGCACATTCCCAGCAGTTATGCAGTACGTGCTCTTGAAAACATAATTGTGTCACTGCTTGGCATTCACATACTTCCATGTAACTTTCTGGCCATTCTCTCTTTGACGACTATTTGCGCACTGTAGCATACAGGGTGCGTCAAAAAATGTATACACCATTTTCAAGCGACATAGAAAATTTATTTCCCTTTCTACAATGCTAAATTTCTGGAAATGGAAGGCTTAGAGTCCAATTGGAAAAATAAATGTACTTTGCAAATGTGATTAATGTTCAAACTGGTGGCCTTCAGCATCAATACATTTCTGAGTACGAGTCACCACTGATTCCGTACATTGTACCAAAGTGTCCAATGAGATTTCTGCGCACACCGCCTGAATCTCATTCCGAAGTGTGTCCAGGTTACGTGGTTTACGTTTGTACACCTCATCTTTTACTGAGCCCCATAAGAAGAAATCCAGCGATGTGAGGTCTGGAGAGCGTGCAGGAAACTCGATTGGTCCCTTGCGTCCTATCCACTGGCCTGACACACTGTGATCCAGGTATGCTCGTACGTCCCTATGATAGTGCGGCGTGGCGCCATCTTGTTGGAAATAAAACTCATCATTCCGTATAATGCACGAATGGCAGGGAATATAGAGTCAGGAATCATTGTTGGGTACGTTTCTCCAGTAACAGTACCTTCAAAGCGGAAAGGCCCAATGAGTCCCCTTGTAGACAAACCACACCATACATTTACACCAGGCAAATTCACAGCCTTTTCAACTGTAATGTGAGGATTATCTTCAGCCCAGTACACACAATTGTGCCTATTGACAGTTCCATTGAGTTTGAATTGGGCTTCATCCGACCAAATTATGGTACCCATAAATCCTGGTTCACGTCTCACAATCTCCTGAACCCATTCACAAAATTCTAACCTTCGATCTGGATCGTCGCCACTTAGCTGTTGCACCAGCCTTGGAATGTACACACGAAACTTGCCTTTCTTCAGAATGCGTAGCACACTAATAGCACTTACATTACTCTCACGTGCCGCTTGCCTTGAAGATTTTTGAGGCGAACGCTGAAACAGTTCCAAGACCGCAGTTGTGGAATCATCACTTGTAGCTGTACGAGGTCGCCCTGATCGACCTTTATGCACATCACACACTGTTCCACGAATTTCGAATTTGTCTCGTAGACGTGTAATTGTTAACCTTGAAGGTGGTTCTGTAGCATACTCACTTCTCCACTGTCTTCGAAACGCAGCTACATTCTCAAACTTCCAGTACCACTTAATTATCTGCTTCCGCGCTTCAAAGTTCAAACGCAAGTCCGCCATGTTGCAGTTACTTCCTTCCCACTGCTGCCATCTGTTGAAGAAACATAACATTACTTTCTCACAGATATTTAACCTTGTAGAACGGCAAACAAATTGTCTATGACAGTTCAAAGTGTGTATACATTTTGTTGGTTGGTTGGTTGGTTGGTTTGGGGAAGGAGACCAGACAGCGTGGTCATCGGTCTCATCGGGTTAGGGAAGGATGGGGAAGGAAGTCGGCCGTGCCCTTTCAGAGGAACCATCCCGGAATTTTCCTGGAGTGATTTAGGGAAATCACGGAAAACCTAAATCAGGATGGCCGGACGCGGGATTGAACCGTCGCCCTCCCGAATACGAGTCCAGTGTCTAACCACTGCGCCACCTCGCTCGGTACATTTTGTTGACGCACCCTGTATTTAATAGGTTTGTAGTAAACTGGCTGATAGCGTCATCAATGAATGAACTGAACGCTTAGGCACAAATTGTCCTCATTCATATTATTTATCGTACAAAGTCAAGTCTAAATGTGAATTTCATTAAATGAAAATGTATGTTTCTCGAGAAACACGTAATAATTAATACCAAACGCCGGTTTTAATTTCAGAAAAAAAAAATGGTTCAAATGGCGCTGAGCACTATGGGACTCAACTGCTGTGGTCATAAGTCCCCTAGAACTTAGAACTACTTAAACCTAACTAACCTAAGGACATCACACACATCCATGCCCGAGGCAGGATTAGAACCTGCGACCATAGCGGTCGTGCGGATCCAGACTGTAGCGCCTTTAACCGCTCGGCCACTTCGGCCGGCTTAATTTCAGAAAAAAATCTTATAATGTACATTTTGTGCCCAGCAGTGTATGAAAGTGAGTCATAAATTGTGGGAAAACTGTAATGGAAGGGTTCAAAAAAATGGCTCTGAGCACTATGGGACTTAACATCTGTGGTCATTAGTCCCCTAGAACTTAGAACTACTTAAACCTAACTAACCTAAGGACATCACACACATCCATGCCCGAGGCAGGATTCGAACCTGCGACCGTAGCAATCGCGCGGTTCCGGACTGAGCGCCTAGAACCGCTAGACCACCGCGGCCGGCCTGTAAAGGAAGGGAATCGAAGTGTTTGAGGTGTGCCTTTGCCTGAGGATCCTGAAAAGGAAGTGGATCCATTAGATAACAGATGAACGGATTGTCTGCAGAGTCGGTAACACCAACTATAAACATCACCTGAACGATAGGACATGTGTTAAGACATCAGCAAATAGCGTCTTGTCACTGGACGGAGCCGCAGAGGGTAAAAACAGTAGGGATAGTTTGGAATATATGAAACAAAATCGCACATGTTGGGTATAAGTGTTACTCTGAGACGGAGAGGTTGGCACACGAGAGGAAAGCGTGGCCGGCGTGATTAAAGTTCTCCAAAGACGAATAACGAAAATGGAATATTCTGGAAATATGCAACGTGTGTTTCACTTAAGTACGTATGTGCCTGTTACCGTGAAATACTGATTCCCACTTCAGATATACTCTTGCATAATCTTCATCTTCTTCCTTCTCTCTCGCTGATGTTCTACCTCGGTCCCTCCTTCACATTCTACGCCTTCCCCTTCGTATGTGCATGACTGTTTATAAAAATCGCAACACCCAGAAGTAATGGTCTGAATCACTCCAAAATTGGAGGATATGTAGAACAGTGGACTCTTAATGAGTGATTAAGATTTCACAGAGATGGCATGCATGTAGGGCCAGCAACGTACCCTTTTGTTTGTCCTGAAAGGCAAGCAGCAAGCATTTCTCCATGCCCGGTTGGCACAAAGCTGTAGAACAAAAACAAAATATGCAAGAAATTTCCAGTACGCTTCATCAATGTTAAAGGGAGCAGTTTCAACATGTGTCTGAGTTCAGACCACACAGGACGATTGCTCTCCGGGAAACGGACTTGTCATACAGTGACATTCCGGCTCTTACTGGGCATATTGCTATGAGTGTAATGTGTGCGTGTGTGTGTGTGTGTGTGTGTTGAAACACGTATGTATTCAGTAGCAGCGATGGCGAGGCATGACAGAATCTCTGACCAGAGAGTTGTTTATCGTTGCTAGTCTGCGCTTGACCGCGCGAGAGTTCAGTGGAGTTGCGAGGCAGTAGTTGTACGTAGCGAGACGCGAGAGCATGTAGTTCGTTCGTGCCAGTAGTGCGCGAGAGACAGTCGGAGTTGTGTGTGAGGTGTCGGCGGGCGTCGATATGGGTCTCTGGTCAAGATTCTGGACGAGGTATATTTTTGAATAAGGGAATGAAGCAGCATTGCGCACATGTGATAATGTAATGTATATTAACTGTAATTAATTTGTTCAAGAATTGCCCCAATAATAATTTTGTTCTGAAAGCAATTTTTTAAGAAAATAATCATTACAATTGAAACAATATTTCCTTTGCTTTTCCTGCCACAATCAATTTATCAGGTTGATCTTAACGTTAATTTTGTGGGGACTTAATATTTTTGCACATTGTTATTATCATTGAGTTTTATTACTGTGGGAAGCTAACATTTGGCACTATTTGGAATTCTTATTCAATTTTTCTCATTTTCATATTTTTGTGGGAAGGTTACACTTAGCACGATGAGTATTCACATTTAAATATTTTCTTTTACATTTTTTGCGGGGAGGTTACACTTAGCTCTATGTCCATTTTCATTTGAATATTATCTTTCATTTTTGCGGGAAGGTTACACTTGGGTCTATTCCCATTAACATTTAAGTATATTGTCATTTTTTCCAAATTCTCTGGGGAGGTTACAGTGTGTGTGTGTGTGTGTTGAACCGTTGTACTGAGCAGGCTCGTACACAGCGAAGAGCGGATGCTACACCGTGTCACATGATCACAGTGTGGGATGACCGCCCTTTTGTCCGCTTCACCCATAGCCTTGCCTCGACCTCAAGTGCTGCAGTGTGTGTGGATGAGTTTGTATTGAAGATTCAAAGCGTGCTTCTGAGGACTGGACTGGTGACACAAGTGCCTTAGCTTCGACAGTACAGAAATTAAATGTGCCTCAGATTGCTATGGGTAAGTAAACGCCGTCACTAGCAAGCTGAGTAGCAAACGTTAGTGCTTTCGGATGTGTCCGGCTTCAAATTGCCAAACAGTGATGGCTTTATATTTGTTTGATGCTACCATGGAGACAGCTATCTGGGAGACGCATTGTTGCGTGGGACAACTGACAAACGTTAAGTGTGATGTTTTTGGGCGTCATTGGATACAACAAGCGATCACAGCTCCTATGTACTGCGGACAATTTGAACAGGAACCACTACGTCAGTGGCGCCTAAGAGGCTGAGGTACTGCCCATCCTGTAGGAAGCTCGACATGCCGCGTATTTCAATTGCACAAAGCCTGACCAAATGTGGTGGGGAATGGTTAAACCTTTTTGAAGGAATGAAGTGTACGGCTAATTTATTGGTCTGCACGTGCGTCTGACAAGTCGTCGATTAAACATGTCTGGAATATGGTCATTCAGCAATTCGTTCTTTCTGATCCTCTTGCAATCACTGTCGATGCTTTATGGATGCTCCTACCAACCACGTGGCAGTGTGTTCTCCAATAGAGTATCCAGGCCATCTTCGATTCCATGCCATGACATCTGAGGTTCTGATCGAAGTATGTGGGATCTTGAAACTATACTGACTTCAGACAGTCAGTGTGCGGGTACAGTTATATAATTCTAATCATTTGTCTATTAATAAATTTGCATAACCAGTTATGCTGCAACGAATACTATTTTTATTTGACTTTGGGCCTATTTCAGCTACACAGCCACTATCAGATTATCTGTAATACTACATCTTATATACACTACTGGCAATTAAAACTGCTGCACCACGAAGATGACGGGCTAAAGACGCGAAATTTAACCGACAGGAAGAAGATGCTGTGATATACAAATGATTAGCTTTTCAGAGCATTCACACAAAGTTGACGCCGGTTACGACACCTACAACGTGCTTAAATGAGGAAAACTTCCAACCGATTTCTCATACACAAACAACAGTTGATCGGCGTTGCCTGGTGAAACGTTGTTTTGATGCCTCGTGTAAGGAAGAGAAATGCTTATCATCACGTTTCCGACTTTAATAAAGGTCTGATTGTAGCCTATCGCGATTGCGGTTTATCGTATCGTGACATTGCTGCTCGCGTTGGTCGAGATACAATGACCCCTAGCAGAATATGGAATCGGTGGGTTCAGGAGGGTAATACGGAACGCCTTGCTGGATCCCAACGTCCTCGTATCACTAGCAGTCGAGATGACAGGCATCTTATCCGCATGGCTGTAACGGATCGTGCCCCCATGTCTCGATCCCTGAGTCAACAGATGCGGACGTTTGCAAGACAACAACCATCTGCACGAACAGTTCGACGACGTTTGCAGCAGCATAGACTATTAGCTCGGAGACCATGGCTGCATTTACCCTTGTCGCTGCATCACAGACAGGAGTGCCTGCCATGGTGTACTCAACGACGAACCTGGGTGCACGAATGGCAAAACGTCATTTTCTCGGATAAATCCAGGTTCTGTGTTTGGCGACATCGCGGTGAACGCACATTGGAAGCGTGTATTCGTCATCGCCATACTGGAGTATCACCCGGCGTGATGGTATGGGGTGCCATTGGTTACACGTCTCGGTCACCTTTTGTTCGCATTGACGGCACTTTGAACACTGGATGTTACATTTCAGATGCGTTACGACCCGTGGCTCTAACCTTCATTCGATCCCTGCGAAACCCTACATTTCAGCAGGATAATGCACGACCGCGTATTGCAGGTCCTGTACGGGCCATTCTGGATACAGAAAATGTTTGACTGCTGCCCTGGCCAGCACATTCTCCAGATCTCTCACCAACTGAAAACGTCTGGTCAATGGTGGCCGAGCAACTGGCTCGTCACAGTACACCAGTCACTACTCTTGATGAACTGTGGTATCATGTTGAAGCTGCATGGGCAGTTGTAACTGTACACGCCATCCAAGCTCTGTTTACTCAATGCCCAGGCGTATCAAGGCCGTTATTACGGCCAGAGGTAGTTATTCTGGGTACTGATTTCTCAGGATGTATGCATCCTAAATGCGTGAAAATGAACTCAGAAGTCAGTTGTAGTATAATATATTTGTCCAATGAATACCCGTTTATCATCTGCATTTCTTCTTGGTGTTGCAATCTTAATGGCCAGTAGCGTATTTTGATTCATTTGTTGTATTTCGTGGGAGTTACTTATGAATAATATGATTTTACACCCGCGTTCAAGTCCTGACTTCCATGCAATATCTTTGTTCTGTTACTGTCTATTTGTTACAGATTATACTTTGCGTTAATGCAGCAATAATACCCAGCTTTGTCGTATGTTTTGAGTTTCTTTTAGTAGTGGTCATAAATACATCAGTATCTAGTTGACATACTGTGACAGTAGTTTTGAGCGATGATCAGCGATACAATACACAAATAGTCATAGAGTTCTACAACAAATATACAAAACCCTTACGACCTAATATACGTAAAGGAATAAAAATCAAGAGAGAAACACCAATAAAACAAAAAATTACATATATATCTACAACATACATGGGAAGTATATCAATCAACGCAGTACTTAAAAACATCGCTTACTATACACGACATAAATAAAGATAACATAGAGTCATGCACATCGAGACCACCAATATATTCAAGTCCAGGTACACGCAGAGTGAACATTAATAAAACCAGAAACTGCTGGTATGGATTCCTAACTGTAAATGGAGGAAGAAAGTACTTATGAACACGTGTCTGAAAATGGAAGATGTGGGTGCATCGACAACAAATAGTCCCAGAGGCCAGTACAGAGCTTTATCGTATCCACGTCATAACAAATGTTCAAAGTGACCTCCATGGGATCCAATGCACGCGTTTCCTCATCGCATCATGGACTGCCACACTCTTTCACGCGTTCCGGCCTCTCTCTCAATAGCGTCATAGGCATCGTGAACACACCGATGAAACGTCTGCACATCAGGCACTGGTTGGGCATACACAACGCTTTTCAGACGCCCCTAGAGGTAAAAAACCCAGGGTATTTCGGTCCAGTGATCCAGCAAGCAGTGCTACAGGACCTCCATATCGTACCCGACGTCCGGGGCAGATGAGATGTCGGCGAACTGTAATGAGAAAGTTGGGAGGTGCTCCGTCATGCACAAACCATATAAACTGTCGTATTGCCAAAGGCACATTCTCAAGCATCCCAGGAAAAGCATTCTGCAGGAATTCCAGGTACATTCCTCCGTCGAGGCGTTATGGAATAACAACAGATGGCTCAAATGGCTCTGGGCACTATGGGACTCAACATCTGTGGTCATAAGTCCCCTAGAACTTAGAACTACTTAAACCTAACTAACCTAAGGACATCACACACATCCATTCCCGAGGCAGGATTCGAACCTGCGACCATAGCGGTCGTGCGGTTCCGGACTGAGCGCCTAGAACCGCTAGACCACCGCGGCCGGCGAATAACAGATGCAGCTACGCGGTCGCCAAGAGCCCCGCCCACACATTGATGCTGAACCGATGCTGATGAGCCACCTCAACCATTCCCCTAAGACTGTGTACAGCCCACAGACGATGATTATACAGACAGATGATGCCAGTTCTGCTGAAGATTGCTTTGTTGGTGAAGAGGACTGATGACAGAAATCCCATAATTGTTATGATCTGGTACGAAAACCATCGAAAAAATCCATCTCATAGAGGGATATCTGCTGCTGATAATTATTTCACTCGTCCCAGGTGATAGGGATAGTGACGGTTATCATGAAGGATACACACAATCATATTTTGGCTTACATCATGATCTTAGGACACTTGGCTGGAGCTTCTGCCACGGTTCGTCTCAATATTCTGCAGGACCAGGTCCTCCAAATCTGATGTACACACAGTCTACCTCCTCCCTCCACGTTTGTCTGTCTTTCGGGACCCATGATTAAATAAACGCACAAAAATGGTTTGAAATACTGTGTCGTCGTAACTGCCGTCCACTTCACGTCTGCTGTGCAGCGAGCTTCGTTAATTTAAGTATTAACTGTATTTTTCTTACTTGTCACTTCTTCTTCCGTGTGTTTTTGCTTTTAGGAAGCTTTAATTATCGAGTGCTAGTAATAGTGTTCCATAGATTTCGTGTTTGTTTTGAATACAGTCAGAGAGAGTCCCTTTAGTCAACCATAGTGCCAGTAGTGCTAGTGTTTGTTTTCAATACAGTCCAGAGACAGGTAGTGCTATTTTCATTGTCTTCTACAAGAAGTGGCTAGCAACCACAGTTCAGTCAGTTTAGTCAGCCGCCTTTAGTGAATTACCAGTCTAGTTAAAAGTTGATTAACTCTCTACAGTAAATTGATATCTTAGGATGGATAGGATGTGTGACTGCTGTGTACGGACGCAGGAGGAGCTGGCCACTGTTCGCGAACAGCTGAACGTGTTGATGGGCGCAGTCAGCCGTCTTCAGGCTGCTGCCTCGGAGTGTAGCGGCAGCGGGGAGTCTGGTGCGTTGCATGGTACACCCCAGGTGTTACATGCTTCACCCACTGTCCCTGCTGTCGAGACATCTTCGCGGGTACCGGGCGCGGTTGGGCCACCCTCTCCCCAAGGGGAGTGGCGGGTTCAGCGACGTTCACGGCGCACGAGGCGGAGGGTCAATGTGGAGGCTGGCCGTGTGGCATCGCCCGCTCTGTCTGTGAGTGGACATGTGGCCGCTCCTTCAGCAAGGTCCGAGCAGGCACACGGGGGGAGGGGTTTATTAGTTATTGGGAGCTCCAATGTTAGGCGAGTGATGGAGCCCCTTAGGGAAATAGCGGAAAGGTCGGGGAAGAAGGCCAATGTTCACTCTGTCTGCTTGCCGGGGGGTCTCATCCGAGATGTGGAGGAGGCCCTGCCGGCGGCGATAGAGAGCACTGGGTGCACCCGACTGCAAATTGTTGCTCATGTCGGCACCAATGACTCCTGCCGTCTGGGTTCAGAGGTCATCCTCAGTTCGTACAGGCGTTTGGCGGAATTGGTGAAGGCGGAAAGCCTCGCTCGCGGGGTGGAATCAGAACTAACTATTTGTAGTATCGTTCCCAGAACCGATCACGGTCCTCTGGTTTGGAGCCAAGTGGAAGGCTTAAACCAGAGGCTCAGACGATTCTGCGGAGATCTGGGGTGCAAATTTCTCGACCTCCGCTATCGGGTGGAGAAATGTCGGGTCCCCCTGAATAGGGGGGCACTACACGCCGGAAGCGGCTACAAGGGTAGCGGAGTACGTGTGGAGTGCACATGGGAGTTTTTTAGGTTAGAAAATTCCCTCCCTAGGCCCGACAAGACGCCTCATGAGACGCGACAAGGTAGGAGTAGGCAAAATGCAACAGAGAATAGCAATATTAATGTGCTAATAGTAAACTGCAGGAGCGTCTATAGAAAGGTCCCAGAACTGCTCTCATTAATAATCGGTCCAACGCCCATAGGGACAAAAAGTTGGCTGAAACCAGGCGTAAACAGTAATGAAATCCTAAACTCAGATTGGAATGTATACCCCAGAGACAGGCTGGACAGTGAAGGGGGAGGCGTGTTTATAGCGGTAAGAAGTGCAACAGTATCGAAGGAAATTGACGGAGATCCGAAATGTGAAATAATTTGGGTGAAGGTCACGGTTAAAGCAGGCCCAGACATGGTAATTGGATGTCTCTATAGGCCCCCTGGCTCAGCAGCTGTTGTGGCTGAGCACCTGAAGGATAATTTGGATAATATTTCGAGTAGATTTCCCCACCATGTTATAGTTCTGGGTGGAGATTTTAATTTGCCGGATATAGACTGGGAGACTCAAACGTTCATAACGGGTGGCAGGGAAAAAGAATCCAGTGAAATTATTTTAAGTGCTTTATCTGAAAACTACCTTGAGCAGTTAAACAGAGAACCGACTCGTGGCGATAACATATTAGAGCTTCTGGTGACAAACAGACCCGAACTATTTGAAACAGTTAACGCACAACAGGGAATCAGCGACCATAAAGCGGTTACTGCATCGATGATTTCAGCCGTAAATAGAAATATTAAAAAAGGTAGGAAGATTTTTCTGTTTAGCAAAAGTGACAAAAGGAAGATTGCAGAGTACCTGACGGCTCAACACAAAAGTTTTGTCACAAGTACAGATAGTGTTGAGGATCAGTGGACAAAGTTCAAAACCATCGTACAATATGCGTTAGATGAGTATGTGCCAAGCAAGATCGTAAGAGATGGAAAAGAGCCACCGTTGTACAACAACCGAGTTAGGAAACTGCTGCGGAAGCAAAGGGAACTTCACAGCAAACATAAACATAGCCAAAGCCTTGCAGACAAACAAAAATTACGCGAAGCTGAATGTAGCGTGAGGAGGTCTATGCGAGAGGCGTTCAATGAATTCGAAAGTAAAGTTCTATGTACTGACTTGGCAGAAAATTCTAAGAAATTTTGGTCTTATGTCAAAGCGGTAGGTGGATCAAAACAAAATGTACAGACACTCTGTGACCAAAATGGTACTGATACAGAGGATGACAGACTACAGGCCGAAATACTAAATGTCTTTTTCCAAAGCTGTTTCACAGAGGAAGACTGCACTGTAGTTCCTTCTCTAGATTGTCGCACAGATGACAAAATGGTAGATATCGAAATAGACGACAGAGGGATAGAGAAACAATTAAAATCAATCGAAAGAGGAAAGGTCGCTGGACCTGATGGGATACCAGTTCGATGTTACACAGAGTACGCGAAGGAACTTGCCCCTCTTCTTGCAGCAGTGTACCGTAGGTCACTAGAAGAGCGTAGTGTTCCAAAGGAATGGAAAAGGGCACAGGTCATCCCCGTTTTCAAGAAGGGACGTCGAACAGATGTGCAGAACTATAGACCTATATCTCTAACGTCGATCAGTTGTAGAATTTTGGAACACGTATTATGTTCGAGTATAATGGCTTTTCTGGAGACTAGAAATCTACTCTGTAGGAATCAGCATGGGTTTCGAAAAAGACGGTCTTGTGAAACCCAGCTCCCGCTATTCGTCCACGAGACTCAGAGAGCCATAGACACGGGTTCACAGGTAGATGCCGTGTTTCTTGACTTCCGCAAGGCGTTCGATACAGTTCCCCACAGTCGTTTAATGAACAAAGTAAGAGCATGTGGACTATCAGACCAATTGTGTGATTGGATTGAGGAGTTCCTAGATAACAGAACGCAGCATGTCATTCTCAATGGAGAGAAGTCTTCCGAAGTAAGAGTGATTTCAGGTGTGCCGCAGGGGAGTGTCATAGGACCGTTGCTATTCACAATATACATAAATGACTTTGTGGATGACATCGGAAGTTCACTGAGGCTTTTTGCAGATGATGCTGTGGTGTATCGAGAGGTTATAACAATGGAAAATTGTACTGAAATGGAGGAGGATCTGCAGCGAATAGACGCATGGTGCAGCGAATAGCAATTGACTCTCAATATAGACAAGTGTAATGTGCTGCGAATACATAGAAAGACAGTTCCCTTATCATATAACTACAAAATAGCAGGTCAGCAACTGGAAGCAGTTAATTCTATAAATTATCTGGGAGTACGCATTAGGATTGATTTAAAATGGAATGATTATATAAAGTTGATCGTCGGTAAAGCAGATGCCAGACTGAGATTCATTGGAAGAATCCTAACGAAATGCAATCCGAAAGCAAAGGAATTAGGTTACAGTACGCTTGTTCGCCCACTGCTTGAATACTGCTCAACAGTGTGGGATCCGTACCAGATAGGATTGATAGAAGAGATAGAGAAGATCCAACGGAGAGCAGCTCGCTTCGTTACAGGATCATTTAGTAATCGCGAAAGCGTTACGGAGATGATAGATAAACTCCAGTGGAAGACTCTGCAAGAAAGACGCTCAGTAGCTCGGTACGAGCTTTTGTTGAAGTTTCGAGAACATACCTTCACCGAAGAGTCAAGCAGTATATTGCTCCCACCTACGTATATCTCGCGAAGAGACCATGAGGACAAAATCAGAGAGATTAGAGCCCACACAGAAGCATACCGACAATCCTTCTTTCCACGAACAATACGAGACTGGAATAGAAGGGAGAACCGATAGAGGTACTCAGGGTACCCTCCGCCACACACCGTCAGGTAGCTTGCGGAGTATGGATGTAGATGTAGATGTAGATGTAATGTGATTGGTGTCTATTAGGGTACTTGGTTTGATTATAGCCGTGCTGCCTCTTTCCGTTCGATTCTGCTTGGCCGAACACAAACATCATCTCTGTTTGTTCTCGACATGAATACCGGACCATTCTGCTACTTATAGGACTTTCCGTCAATAACACGTCCTGCAGCACGAAAAGAACACATGGTATCTTGTAAGAGAAACTTTCATTGGTCAGCGCCATCTCCTGTGGCGACGATGCATTTCTCGACATGTTTTGATAGAATCGTTTTTTTTCCTCCGTTTCCAGTCAGAAATCGGTCCCTACTGTTTGTCTGTTTTATTAATGTTCACTCTCTATAAAGTGCACTGCAAAGATTGTAAAAATATCTATGTAGGACAGACGGGAACAAACTTTACAAACAGATATCGAGAACATGCTAAGCTAAGTCACAACATCCCATCCACCTTTTTCCATCACATTATAAATGAACCACACGCAACGAAGCTATTCGAAAATGCTGCCGGTATTTTACATATAACACCAAAAGGACCTATTATTAATGTATTGGATGAAATTGACATGTATTTACATTCAATACATTATCCATATTTAATTCTCAACCAACAAACTGACCTAAAAATTAATACTGGATAAATCATAATGCAATTCACACTGCATAACCCCACAAATATCCATTCAATATAATCCTAAAACATCACTGATAGAATTGTCAACCAGCAGATGGAACAATACAATATCTCTGATCGTCTAATGTACGAGGGCTATTCCGAAAGTAAGGTCCGATCGGTCACGAAATGGAAACGACTATGAAAATCCGATAAAGCTTTGCACAGATGTGTTGGGTAGTGTCTCTAGTATAACCCCAGTTAGCATCACGTCGCTCTTCTCATTTCTGAGCTCGCAGTGAGTGCGTAAAGATGTCTAGAAAATAGTGTCTGCCGCCAAGTACGGGGGCCTGGTGAGAAATTTCCCCTGAAGCTATGCAGCTAACATTACATAACTGTCGTGCTGTTTCGTCTTCAAGACAATTCTCAGCCGCATTCTGCAGGGGCAATGAAGATGCTCCTGCATCGTTTTCAAATGGAAATGTGAGATTACCCACAATACAGCCCGTAATTGTCTCCCTCTGAGTTTCAGCTCAGGTCACATGAACCGCTGGTTATGAAGACAACATTTCGGCACAAGACAACGAGCCGTAGGCCAGCGTAGAGAATTGGCGGAGAGCACTGGCGGCTGCCTTCTATAGCGAGGGTATGGGAAAGTTGGTACAACGCTACGATACACGTCTAAGTCGGGTCGGCGACTATGGAGATAAGTAGCTGCAAGGTGTATCTAACTGTTGCAAATAAAACATTTTTGATTTTTACCGTGCTTTCCATTTCGCGACCTATCGGACCTTACTTTCGGAATAGCCCTCGTAATTACTCTCGCAAAGTATCAACTGTAAAATAAGTTTATTTCTGACCATTATTAATGAAATGTTAGAAGATAACACACAACTGATAAGTACTAAAATAACAACGAAAGAATACAATCGATAACCAAACAGATAGCTACAGAAATAAGAAAACCTCTGATCATCAGTCACAGCTGTTGTCACTAAATGTCAGCCGCACACTAAGATTTATTTCTCACCACTACTAAAAGAAAAACCTGAACATACAACAAACTGATTATTATTGCTACATTAACGTAAAATACAATCAAGAGCTGTCAGATAGCAATGGAAACAGTAATACTGCACGGAAGTCAGGAGTTGAAGGCGAATGTAAAATCACAGTATTGATAAGTAAAGCACATGTTACAAAACAAATGTACCAAAATTAATAAGACTTTCTATTATAGATAACATGATGTCTGTATAGCAGAAAAAGGCCTAAGTTCAAATTAAAATACTACTTATAGCAGCGAAATTAGTTATAGAAATTTATTATGCACTTGAAAGCCATTTATACACAGCAGGAACAGAGGATTACACTTGTCCATTTTCATATACCTAATCTGTGGAATAAATTTCATTGTAATCACGTGTCTCGTATTTTTTGGTGCAGTTTTCATGAAAAGGAGAGTATTTCTCCCACTGCTTGTCTGTGTCTGCTACATATAGCAGTGTATAAGTGTCTACAAGACAGACATTTGGTATCAACCCTAGAATATTGTGGCGTGCGCTGTTTTATTCAGTGGTTTGGTATTTAACTAATTTGTAAATGAAAATGATAATCTTATTTTATTACAGTGTGTAATTACTAAATAATTTTTCTCCCGTCTAAAGATTTGGTCAAGTTGCTAAAGAACTCCAAGTTAACGTTGTGTTAAAGTGTTGTCTGTAAGTTGTGTAAGTGTCACTAAATCACAGTTCATACAACAGATTCTATACAACTATTGATTATGAGGGAAACAGTTATCTTCAGCAAAATGGTCATTAAAAACACCGAATATCAGCCGCGCACAACACTGATGTATGTTACCTGAAACAATATTCTTCGCAACTCGTGCGTAATTAATTTCGGCTCCATACATCAGCAAGAAGTTTTTTATATGGATCGTGCTATGAGCACTGGTTTTGAAGCAACCAATCTGATTCGAATTATTTTCATTAAAATGAGTTCGGGACCACAGGTGCACATTTATTTTTACAGATTTTAGTACCTTCGGCATTTATGTCTACAGAGTTGCGTAATTTGAAATTGCTGCTCAGATAATTGTTAAAATGGCGGCAGACAATTGATAGAGACTTTCTATTGTTAGAGCAAATTTCCTTTCAACATGATAAGTATTTGAAATGCTTATTAAACTTTGCTTACATATTGTGCACTATTTAGACTAATTTTCATCAAGCAAACCTTTGATACTTTCGTAAGAAACACAGATAAAAACGCGATACAAATCGCTATCATATATGGCTGCGCTCGTTGCAGCGGAAAGAAATAATTAACACAGATAATTCCAGAACGAGATTTTCACTCTGCAGCGGAGTGTGCGCTGATGTGAAACTTCCTGGCAGATTAAAACTGTGTGCCCGACCGAGACTCGAATTCGCGACCTTCGCCTTTCGCGGGTAACTGCTCTACCAACTCAGCTACCGAAGCACGACTCACGCCCGGTACTCACAGCTTTACTTCTGCCAGTATCTCGTCTCCTACGTTCCAAACTTTACAGAAGCTCTCCTGCGAACCCTGCAGAACTAGCACTCCTGAAAGAAAGGATATTGCGGAGACATGGCTTAGCCACAGCCTGGGGGATGTTTCCAGAATGAGATTTTCACTCTGCAGCGGAGTGTGCGCTGATATGAAACTTCCTGGCAGATTAAAACTGTGTGCCCGACCAAGACTCGAACTCGGGACCTTTGCCTTTCGCGGGCAAGTGCTTTACACACAGATAATGCTTATTGAGAGAGGAAATAAAATTACAGATAATTATTCACTCTGATTTATAATAATAATGAACTCTATTCTCAAGTAAAAATTAACAAATAGTTACAATTTCTTAACAGACCTCAGTTTGATATACGTCTTGCGTCCGCGACCTACAAAAGCCAACCAACAAAAGGTAAAAACAAAGGAAGACAAACGCAGATCATTAGAGGAATTTACAAGTATTATTGTCTTTCTATGATACACATCGCTATGTACAATTACATCACTAAATTGTATGTAAATAATTAATATTCATCATCGTTTCATTTCACTGCTTTTTCATATGTCGGATAGATAATGTTTACAACTGTTAGAGGCATAATTTCCTCTCGTCGCACTGTAGCTAAAATTTATCTCGTAGATGTTACAATATTTTTGTGTTTGTTTCTTCAAGTTTCAGGGCGAAATGAAGAAAATTGTTACTCGAGTAAGGACTACACATTGCTAGGCCTTTTGGTAACGTGTAAGAAGCTGATAAACATCAGTGTCGTCTTGTCCAGTTTCATTCTCTCTAGCGTCGTGATACGTGAAGAGTCACCAGAAGGCAGCACGGGGCGAGTGCGCCGCCCAGAACCTTCTGGATGGTGGCGTCGGACGCAAAAGGAGCGTGGGGCGGCGCCGCCCACAGAGGCAGAAGAAGCGCGGACCGCTTCAAGGCCGAGCGCCGATCCAGTTGTCGCCGAGGCTCGCCGGACCTTGGCGTGCAGTCAGAGCTGAAGACTCCCGGTCGCTGTCATCGCAAAAGAAAAAAACAAGACTAATGGCAGCCCAGTATCCCTCCCAAACCGTCCGGAATGTCGCAATAAGACCCCCGCCACAGCTTGTTATTTATGCATGACTGTCCATATAACAGTAAATGGAAGTCATAGTATCCTACTATAAAGTTAAGGTTGTCTTGCATTCAAGGCATGCAAGGCGCATAGTGCTCAGAGCCATTTGCATTCAAGAAACTAGCATCGGAGCAGATAAGGGAACATTGCATTACCCGCAGCACCTTCCTGGGCTTGGGATGGGTTTCCATTACCTTCCCCTACTGTCACAAAGTGTCAAACGTGTATCTGTGTTGTTTGCATGACTGTAATCGTTTGTTCAGCGTCGTGTGACGTTGTGTTTGCGTTTTTATGGGGGAAGTAAAGGAGAGGGTGAAATTCACTGCCGGCACACTGACTACCCATCTCGAAAAGCACCACAGCCGAACTTGATACATTGAGGGATGGATCACCATTAACATTGTCACATATTCTCTATCCTTAATTCATTGCGGTGAGGTTGGAATGAAGCCCATGTCACTGGCGCATAGACTGATGATACGCAACTCCATACCACTATATCTCCTCCCACTGCCACCGAATACTAAAGATAAAGTCCCCCCACAATTATTTGAATCAGCTCTCTCCTTGTCGAGCGGTTCGGCAGAGGTGTGCGTTGTCTCGACTACTTCATTTCTTTGTGGCCTCCTTCCACCAATTCATCCCAACCTTACGCCTGCGCTAAAAACGATCTCATCGGTTCAATATTTTAACCTTCAATGAACTTTTCCTCGTGAGAAATTGTCTTCCACACTACTTAAGTAAGCCTTCTGAAAATTAAAGCCTAATCTTAGGAGGATATTAGCTCCTTCACGCAAAATAAATGAATTTATTCTTATGACAGCTGACAGTGACCAGCAGGTGAGCGAGCTCTTATTACCAAAAACACTATCTTCTTGTTAGGGAAGTTTTATTTACCAATATCGCAGTAATTACATACATGGACTACCAGTTTCACCAAATTTGAAATGCTATCTTAAGTTATGAAACATTTTTTCAAAATATTCTTTTTAGAGAAGATTTATTTGCTCATATCGCAGTAATTACATATACGTACTACTAGTTTCGGCTAATTTTATTGCTATCTTCAGGTGTGAAAGAACTTTTTGCAACAAACTTTTAAAAAAGCAGTTTTTTAGAGTCTAATATTTTAAATTTATTAAGAAGACTTTTTTTTTCAAAATATGTTCGTTACATGCCATTCACAAACATCAAACATTGTCCCACTGTACATAGTGCACTTTCATCTAGTCGCGAACATATAGGAACTCAACTGTAATGTAGATAAAAGCAATTATGGAAAATATAACGTCTAGGTTATAAGAAAAGTAACGGATGTGCACATAGCTCGCTGGTTCAGACTCACCAGTGTAGCCTCACACGTCAAGTAATAAAAAACATAACTGTGGTAACGACTCACAAAATCTACTCATAAAATACATTTGGTACCTAAAGGTATTATTTGCTTGTCTGCGGTGAGAACGGAGTACACACTGCCAACAGTCAAACGGACTCTATAGTGTAACGAAGTGCCACCAGATGACAGCAGTCTCCTATGTGATAGCTTAGGAACATGATACAGATTTTCCATGTTCGTATAATACGCACAATGATCTGCAGTTTATACATGTCCCAAAAAATACCGACAACGCTTCGTATGTTGTGCGGGAGGGCAAACTGATCGGTTTTCAAGAAGTAACCTATTTTGCAAGGTATGGACGCTGGAGAGCGTCAAAGTCTGAGGAGAACGGTTGATACGTTTTTTTTTCTGGTTAGTTTTTGCTTTTGAATACGGAAGGTATGCAACCATTTAGCCATTTGTGTACTGTGAATGGACGACTTGAGCCTAAAAACATTCCTGTGCATGAGCTATGTTCTTCTACGCTGCCTCACGAGCCCCAGTCGGAGGTTCGAGTCCTCCTTCCAGCATGGATGTGTGTGTTCTCCTTAGCATATGTTAGTCTAACTTAAATTAAGTAGTGTGTAAGCCCAGGGACCGATGACCTCAGCAGTTTGGTACTATAGGAACTTACCACAAATTTCCCAATTTCCATGCTGCCCTTGTGGGCATGCAACTGCGGACCTTGTGTGGTCTGCCAGTGCAGTAACGTTGTTATCAGCAGTGCAACATGTACCAGCACATAGCTGCCGAAGCAATCCACACGGTGCTCACATATGGAAAAGCGTAATGCAAGGGGAGGTGTGCTGCAAGTTTGGATTCGGAACGCTTTAAACAGACTTAACCTACATCATTCCACTTTCACGACCATCGAGAGACGCCTCAGAGAGTAGTGAAAGTTGCACGTAGGTATTTCTGCCTTTGACGTGTCCATTATACAACAAAATAGTAGCACTTTGTGTTCAGTACTTGCGAATACTATCCCCAGTGTACTGTTTGTCCTCAGATAGGCGCCGAAACGTGTTGTAGTTTGTCCACGCTCGGCTCGAAAACTAGCTGGAAGACGTGCGACAGTGTTTGAAGAGAACACAGCCACCAGCATTCTTCTGCTGGCAGAGCCGCTGCACACGGCTAAAAGTGCCGTGTGGCGTGCTGTCTATGAACACGGACTCCATCCGTTCCAATCTGCAGAAAGTTCAACGTTAAGGGAGGACTACCCCCGACGTGTACAGTTTGCGAAATGGTATTTACAACAAGGCGTACTACAGCCACTGTTCTCAAACTTGGTACTAATCACGGATGAATGCACGTTCTCCAGAGACGGTGTATTAAATCTTCACAACATGTATGTTTGGGCGGACGAAAATACACATCTCCAGGAGGTGCAAAATCACCAACACTGAGTAGCTATTAGCATACGGCCGGAATAATTGGTGGCCCTGTTATTGAACCATATCTACTGCCAAACAGACTACCAGGACCGATCCATCTCACATTTATTAGAGATGTTTTGTCCACCCTATTGGATTTAGTGCCCCTAAGTTTTCGGATGAACGTGTGGCTGAAACACGATGGAGCTCAAGCACACCTTGTGTTGATGCGCGGAATCACCTTAGCGTTGCATATCCCAGACGATGGATTGGTTGGGATGGACCAGTTCCATGGTCAACACAATCGCCAGACCTGACACCTGTCGACTATTTTATGTGCTGTAGTATGAAGAGTATAGTGTATGGCGCACCTGTAGTCAGCGGAGAACTTCACTGCTCGAGCCGACGAAGCGACTGAAATTCTTCAAAAATAACCGAACTCATGTGCATGTGCAAGAGGCTCAGCACCATTGATGTAGGCTCTTCACTGATGTAGGCGATATGCAGTTCGAAGCCCGTTTCTAATGTAGACAGTGCGATGTGCTGATCGGGTTTGTTGACGTAATGTAGAACGCACATCCATCTCAGACTTCGACGCTCTCCAGCAACCAAGCCGTGCGTTTCCGGATATGGTTTCCTTCTTGAAAACCGATCAGTTTGCCCTCCTGCTCAACATGCTTATCGTTGTTGGTGCTTTTTGGGACATGTATAAATTGCAGATCATAGTCATCACTGTAGGCATTATGCAAACATGGAAAATATGTATGTATTATATTCCTAAGCTATCATCTGGGAGTCTGCTGTCATCTGGTGGTACCCCATCATACAATACAGTCCGTTTACTGTATTGTATCAGTAGCTTTTGTGAGTGGTTAACACGATTATGGCTCTGAGCACTATGGGACTTAACTTCTGAGGTCATCAGTCCCCTAAACTTAGAACTACTTAAACCTAACTAACCTAAGGACATCACACACGTTTATGCTCGAGGCAGGATTCGAACCTGCGACCGCAGCAGCGCGCTTCCGGACTGAAGTGCCTAGAACAGCTCGGCCTAATGCGATTATGTTTTTATTACCTGACGTATTACAATACATTGATTCGTGTGATCCAACGAGGTCTTTGCGCCCCTTATACTTTTCTTATAACAATCGACGTTGAATTTTCCATAATCGTTTCTACCTACGTTACAGTTGAGCTAATGTATGTTAACTACTAGATACAGGGCGCCACATAGAGTGGCACAATGTATATAACGCACACATCTTGGAAAAAGCCTCTTCATAATAAATTTAGAATATTAGACTGCAAAAAACTGCTGTAGAAAGTATGTTGCCAAAATTTCTTTCATATCTGAAGATCGCAATTAAAATTAGCAGAAACTAGTAGTTCAAATACGTAATTACAGCGATCTGAGCAAATAAAACTTCTCTAACCAGAATATTATATTTTTTAGAACAAATTCTTCATGTAAAAGCCAGCCTTTGTCCATATCTGCTAGGAACATAAATATTTCCTATAATCTGTCGGTCTCCAACACAACTGAATTGTTTCCCTTCCCTTCTACACTCACCTTTAATTCTCTCACCCATCTGTCCTGGACAACCCATTAGGCTTTTCCTTGAAATCTTCTTTAGTACCCTTGCTCCTTCAGTTCTTAAATGTGATTACGGCATTCCTATCTTAAGCTTCCTATTTTGCCTTGTAAAATATCGTTTTGGTCATTTCTCTTTTCTCCATTCATTTAATCGTGTTACTCCATGCCTGCTGTAATCAGCTTCATTTCCCTGGCCTCCAGTCTGCTTTTATATCCTTTTCTCAAGTCCGCATTTCTGCACCATAAAAGAGTTGCATAGTAATTCATATAAATGACATTTTAGCATTTTTGGGACGCTTGTTTGCCAAATCTAGAGCTGAAAATATTTGCACTTTATTACCTCTTTCATTTATTTCTTTCCGTTCACTTTCGTCAATTACACTACCTTTGTACTTGAAGCTCTGCGCTATTTCTAGCGTCTCTTCAGTGTTATCCCACGTAGTTGTAGCATCATTCCCCTTCTTAATAGAAAATATCATTCCACTGCGCGTTACCGTTGCCATACGTCTGAAGACGGAGCCATTCGACGTTAATACATATATGATATAAATCTGACATCAATAAATATGGCTTCATGGATAAAAAATGGAAACAAAGCGAGTATAAAAATGTTTACTTTCCCTTGTGAATATCAGACTACCTTAACTGATGAATAAGTTGACAACTGACATTAATAATAATGAAGCAGATTTCTCACACATAACGTAAAGTTCTAAAGTAGCGGTTATTTGCGTTGACATGAAGTATAAGGAAAGAAAAAGAGCTACAAAGTCCACAGGCGGCGTGAATGTACATAAACAGACTATCCTGTGGGTATTTGTAGGTCAATATTAAAAACAGATGTGTAGACACTCTCCATTATGAATTAATATAAAACATAAAATATGTCAGCAAGCAGACTGATTTAGGACTACGTACTGGATTTTGACACCTAGGAGGTGTTCAGTTAAGTGCATTAATGTTCCCATATTCCAGTACACACGTATTTTATTCACAATGATACGGTGCAGATGTATACTGAAAAATTTCTGAAAGTAAAGTAACACGCTTCAAGCTGGATACCGTTATCTGAAGCCTTACTGCTGTCGCGAACAAACAGAGTAATCTCAAGAGCATACAACTGGTGTTTGTAGAAACCATGTTGATTCTTACAGAGGTAACAGACAACTCCGTTTGTAATCATGACATACACTTACCGCAGCTTCGAGAAACTGCGTTGATTATATTTTTGGTTGACGCTGAACGTTGGCTGTTAAATTGCTGGCACTCGTTCCTCCGAACAGATTTTACGATGCAAAACAATCCAAGAGCCAATTTATAAACGAGCTTCATTCACTCTATGAGAGGCATCCGAAAGGAAAATAAATTAACAAATCATTAAATGTATTTGCAATTGCGAATATGGACAACCACGAGCTGTAGAATGGCATGACTGCAATGACAATTTGTGTCGGATCGTAACTCGAGTCCGAATTCCCCGCTTATCATTCACCGCTTATCACGAGCGGTCGCCTTACTATTTTTTCTTATCAGAATGACATGGTATTTTCATGAAACTACAGAAGACCGTAGTCAAATCATCATGAAATATAAACTGCAAATCTGAGAAAAGATTAATTATGCTAACAG
This sequence comes from Schistocerca nitens, assembly GCF_023898315.1. Taxonomy (NCBI): domain Eukaryota; kingdom Metazoa; phylum Arthropoda; class Insecta; order Orthoptera; family Acrididae; genus Schistocerca; species Schistocerca nitens. The sequence continues at coordinate 37,103,591 of NC_064622.1, forward strand.
AACAAGAAATGAAAGGAGAAAGGAAAAAATCTCGAGAATGTAACTGACAAACCACTGTCCAGTTCTCATGCTATGTAGCAACAATTTTTCATTCATATTTTTTTATATTTCATTAATTTTTCTTTAATTTTTATTTATTTTAAATGTTTTGTATTTTTATATAGAATCGAAAAACAGAAAGACAACTACATCAACGCTCATTTCCATATAGTCTAAATCGCAAACTAAGCCGTCCGCCTAGAGAAAAATTCCAATTTCATTGAAAGGATTAGATGTGCTCATGTTTGTATGTACTTCTTATATACACATTATACAATAGGATTGTAACTATACTACAGCGAAACACAAAACGAGCAGGGAAAGGTGAGAACAAGCTAGAGCGAAACAGATGGGAACATACTCAACTAGGAAAAAAAAAATCTATCATCAGTTTGCCAGGCACAATCGGGTGTACCCTGGAAACGGTGAAAAATTTCACCGGCTAATCCTTCTAACACCAGATCAAGTTAAAGTCCAAAACCAAATTAACATCAAGATGCCACGGCCTTTATCAAGACCACCCCTTGTGACGATCTCGATAAATATTGAGGGATTCTCTAGTCATAAGCAGACATGTGCCATAAGCATAAATGCGACGTATTGTTGGTGCAAGAAACACACAGGGGAGCCACCAGCCATAGACCTAAAATAGCAGGAATGGATTTGGCCATTGAAAGACCTCACGACAAGTATGGGAGTGCGATTTTCATCAGATCCGGGCTCAACGTAACATCAGCCGCAGTGACAGAAGTAAATAACATTGAAGTACTTACCATTCGTGCTCAGAAGTTCTCTGTGACGTCTGTGTACAAATCACCAGATGTGGACTTTGTTTTCCATGAACCAAACAATTTTACATATGACCATAATAATTTTGTCATGGGCGATTTCAACTGCCATGGTGAATAATGGGGATATAATGAGTCTGATGAGAATGGTGTACAGCTTGAACCCAGGGCTGACACTAATGACCTACAACTCATTCATGACCCAAAACCGCCATCATCGTTCAACAGCAGAAGATGGAGAAGGGGATATAATTCTGACAACATCTTTGTGAGTAGGAAGTTGGCAGCACAGTGCATGAAGCTTGTTGAAGAACCTATCCAAAGTACACAACACAGACCCGTCATTTGTGTTGTGAATGCCATGGTTAAACCAGAGCAGGTGCCTTTCCGAAGACGGTTTAATTTCAAAAAGGTAGACTGGCAGAAATTTAAAGAGCAATTGGATGAAGAGATTGAGAAAATCCCTCCTCGACCATATGAGTATGGTAGATTTATCGATCTTGTGAAAAGGATCTCAAGGAAAAACATCCCAAGGGGCTGCCGTACCCAGTACATCCAGGGTCTGGCCGGCAGCAGCAAGGTCTTACTTGACAGGTACCAAAAGCTGTTCACTCAGGACCCCTTCAGCGAAGATACGATGGAGGCTGGGGAGGAACTAATGCAGGCTTTTGCTGAGGATAAGAGATCACGGTGGTGCAAACTAGTCGAGAATCTTGACATGAAACAAAACAGCAGACGTGCATGGAAATTATTGAAAACTTAAGTGGAGACCTAACTGACCACCAGCAGAAGAACAACGGGGTAACAGCAAATCAGATTGCTAGCCAACTTCTGAAGAATGGGAAAACCAAAGGGAAAAGAGAAAGGGAAAGAGTTATACCCCAAGAACAAAAAGATTACGGAATGAGATTTTCACTCTGCAGCGGAGTGTGCGCTGATATGAAACTTCCTGGCAGATTAAAACTGTGTGCCCGACCGAGACTCGTACTCGGGACCTTTGCCTTTCGCGGGCAAGTGCTCTACCATTTGAGCTACCGAAGCACGACTCACGCCCGGTACTCACAGCTTTACATGGCTAAGCCATGTCTCCGCTATATCCTTTCTTTCAGGAGTGCTAGTTCTGCATGGTTCGCAGGAGAGCTTCTGTAAAGTTTGGAAGGTAGGAGACGAGATACTGGCAGAAGTAAAGCTGTGAGTACCGGGCGTGAGTCGTGCTTCGGTAGCTCAGATGGTAGAGCACTTGCCCACGAAAGGCAAAGGTCCCGAGTTCGAATCTCGGTCGGGCACACAGTTTTAATCTGCCAGGAAGTTTCAAAAAGATTACGGACTCCTCAATGCTTCATTCACAGCAACCGAACTGGAAGACGCCATTCAGAGTATGAAACTGAATAAGTCCGCTGGAACTGATGACCTTAGAACGGAGCAGATAAAACAGTTTGGGCCCAAAGTTCGAAACTGGTTACTACAAATGATGAACACCTGTATTAAAGAGCTGAATATTCCAAAACTATGGTGACAGGCGAGAGTGGTGGCTTTACTAAAACCTGGCAAGGAGGTAAAGGACCCCAAAAGTTACAGACCAGTGTCACTTCTATGCCATCTCTATAAGATACTGGAGCGGATGATTCTCAACCAGGTGGCAGAAACTATTGATGGAAAGATCATAAAGGAACAAGCCGGTTTCAGACCGGGAAGATCTTGTTGTGGGCAAATACTTAATCTGACGCAACATATAGAAGATGGGTTTGAAAGAAAATTAATAACTGGAGCATCTTTCATAGATCTTACTGCTGCATACGACACGGTAAACCACAGAAAGCTATTGGGCAAATTATATCACCTCACAGGGGACTGTAGGTTGACGATGGTTATTGGTAGTCTTCTGCAGAGTCGAAGATTTTATGTCTCCCTAAATGGTAAGAACAGTAGATGGCGACTGCAGAAGAATGGCTTACCACAAGGAAGTGCACTTTCTCACATCCTTTATAATGTGTACACAAATGACCAACCTATACCTCAAGATGCAAGACTGTTCGTATATGCTGTTGACACAGCTGTGGTGGTCCAGGGGTCCAATTTTGATGCAACATCTGGAAATCTCTCTAGAGCGCTTGAAGAACTGGCTCAATACTACGACGCCAATCACCTCAAGCCAAACCCTGACAAAACCCAAGTATGTGCTTTCGACCTGCGCAATAGAGATGCTGGAGTTGAGCTCGACGTTACATGGCAAGGTAAGAAGCTAAAGCACTGTCCAACACCTAAATACCTTGGGGTTATAGCTTTATTGCAAGAACCAAGATCCTTGACGGTTCACAGGAAGATAATAGAGTCCGTAAATGGGAGAATGAACAAACCGCATTGCAGATAATACCAAAAGAGCAAATGGCACCTGGAAACAAACTTCCTTACACAGTGTGGAGAACACTAAATAGGTTGAGGGCTGGTGTACCCAGATGCAAAACTAATCTGCGCAAGTGGGGACCGCTGACTAATGATGACGACGTTCTTTGCGGATGAGGAGAGGTACAAGACGAGGCACATCTGCTCATGTGCCGACTACTGCCGGAGCCCTGCAGTTTTAGTGACCTGCTACAAGCCAACGACAAAGCAGTAGCGGTGGCTAACTATTGGAAAAATAAAATTTCATCTGGACACGGAAAAGTAAAGTAAAGTAAAGTTTGCCATATGACCTCCAAAGGTAAAGCGATCTCGTATCTTATCTATAGACGTACAACGACTACATAAATACGTGTCACTAAGCCCAATACGGAGAAGTCGTTCGTGCGTTGGAATCAAGTTATTTACTACCTTATACCAAGAGGACGCTGCATGCATCGGCAAAATCGGAAGACAGACGTTGGATTAAACTGTCGTCCAGGCTGTTGGCTGCCACCTTCTTTCAACGAGATTCGAGCAAGGAACTTCTCCACGGCGAGTCTGCAGGAATTTCATGGTGAGGACGTGTCTGCTTAAAATGTCAGCCCCTAAATAGCTCACCGCAAGATGGGAATCATGAATGGGTAATTTATGCGACCAACATCAATAGGCGGCTCACGACTAGCAGGACGGACACAGAGAAATAAACGGGATGTCAATGTCTGGGTTTCTTGAGTTACCATCAAATCAGTACGTCGCACATATAGCATCTCCGTCTTCCTTCGTATATCAGCCAGGCCCAACCCCCGGAGGAAAGAGGCTTTGACACTACCTCAAACCGAAAGCGAAATATACACTCCTGGAAATGGAAAAAAGAACACATTGACACCGGTGTGTCAGACCCACCATACTTGCTCCGGACACTGCGAGAGGGCTGTACAAGCAATGATCACACGCACGGCACAGCGGACACACCAGGAACCGCGGTGTTGGCCGTCGAATGGCGCTAGCTGCGCAGCATTTGTGCACCGCCGCCGTCAGTGTCAGCCAGTTTGCCGTGGCATACGGAGCTCCATCGCAGTCTTTAACACTGGTAGCATGCCGCGACAGCGTGGACGTGAACCCGGCATCATGGTGTGGGGAGCGATCTCCTACACTGGCCGTACACCACTGGTGATCGTCGAGGGGACACTGAATAGTGCACGGTACATCCAAACCGTCATCGAACCCATCGTTCTACCATTCCTAGACCGGCAAGGGAACTTGCTGTTCCAACAGGACAATGCACGTCCGCATGTATCCCGTGCCACCCAACGTGCTCTGGCCAGCAAGATCTCCGGATCTGTCCCCCATTGAGCATGTTTGGGACTGGATGAAGCGTCGTCTCACGCGGTCTGCACGTCCAGCACGAACGCTGGTCCAACTGAGGCGCCAGGTGGAAATGGCATGGCAAGCCGTTCCACAGGACTACATCCAGCATCTCTACGATCGTCTCCATGGGAGAATAGCAGCCTGCATTGCTGCGAAAGGTGGATATACACTGTACTAGTGCCGACATTGTGCATGCTCTGTTGCCTGTGTCTATGTGCCTGTGGTTCTGTCAGTGTGATCATGTGATGTATCTGACCCCAGGAATGTGTCAATAAAGTTTCCCCTTCCTGGGACAATGAATTCACGGTGTTCTTATTTCAATTTCCAGGAGAGTATGTCTTTTCCATAAGAAACGACCAGGCCGTTGTTGTAGGTCCCTCGTCATGATCGAGGGAAGCGGATAAACTCGGGATACGCAATGAGCTTTGCATTAGACATATGTATCCAGTATTTGGACTTCGTTGAGCAGAGTAAGAGAGTGCCTTTCATTTTCTAATATCGCTCCCTGAATTTCGTCCGTAACAGACTTCCAGTAGAGCGTCACCATTTTGAGTGGACAACGGTCAAAGATGATACCGAGAGACGTATGCGGATCCACAGCAGTAGCTCACGGAACATCCCCGTAAATTAATGAGCATGCATTTACTTTCATTAAATAGTGTAGGGATAGCATCTCTGATTAGCAGGCAAAACTTTCTTAGATCCTCGGTTCAAAACTCACCACAGCTTAAATTTTGGTTAACAATCAGCACTGGCGGCCGAAGGCTTCCGGCATAAGAAATCACCCTTATTCTGCTAACGACCTTGTCAATGAGTGCAGAGGCGCAGACAGAGGTTCAGGGCACTGTCTTGCCCTTCGAGTGGAAATTGCCCCAAAAGGCGGAAGAACCAGCAACGGTCAACGGCATGAAAATGCAGAAGGCAGTGGAAACCACTGCATTAAAGACACTTAACGTGTATTCACAGGGCATGCGGCCTGAAACTGAAAAATTATCATGATGATCTCTCCACTGGCAAAAGATTTCGGAATAGTACCCCATTCGGATCTCTGGGAGGAGACTATCAAGAGGGAGGTGATCACGAGAGAAAGATTCAATAACGTTCTGCGAGCCGGGGCGTGGAATTTCAGAAGCTGAACGTGGTAGGAAGCTAGAAAAACTGAAAACGGAATTGCAGAGGCTCACGCTAGATATAGCAGGGGTCAGTGAAGTGAAATGGAAAGAACACAAAGATTTCAGGTCAGATGATGTAGGGTGATATCAACAACAGCAGAAAATGGTATAACGGGAGTACGATTCGTTGTGAATAGGAAGGTAGGGTAGAGAGCGTGTTAGTGTGAAAAGTTTAGTGACAGGGGCGTTCTGATCGGAATCGACAGCAAACCAACACCTTCAACGATAATTCAGTTATAAATGCCGACATCACAAATTGTGGATGAGAATACAGAGAAAGTATATGAGGAGATTGAAAGGATACTACAGTACTTAAAGGGAGATGAAAATCTAATAATCATGGGGAATGGGAACGCAGTGGTAGGAGAAGGAGCAGAAGATACGTTTACAGGAAAATATAGGCTTGGGACAAGGAATGAGAGAGGAGAAAAATTAATTGAGTTCTGTAATAAATTTCAGCTAGTAATAGCGAATACTCTGTTCAGGAATCACAGAAGGACGAGGTATACTTGGAAAGGGACAGGTGATACGGAAAGATTACAGTTAAGTCAGACAGAGATTCCGAAATCTGATACTGGATCGTAAGGTTTACCCATGAGCAGATATAGACTCAGATCACAATGTAGTAGTGATGAAGAGCAGGCTGAAGTTTAAGAGATTAGTCAGGAGGAATCAACAATCAAAGATGTGGAATACGGAAGTACTAAGGAATGACGTGACACGCTTGTGGTTCTCTAAGGCTGTAGACACAGCATTAAGGAATAGCTCAGTGGGCGATACAATTGAATAGGAATGGACATCTGTAAAAAGGGCATTCACAGAAGCTGGAAAGAAAAACATAGGTACAAAGAAGGTAACATTAAACAAACCATGGTTAACAGAAGAAATACTACAGCCGACCGATGAAAGAAGGAAGCACAAAAATGTTCAGGAAGAATCAGGAGTAAGGAAATAAACAGGAAGTGCAAGGAAGCTAAGACGAAATGGCTGCAGGAAAAATGTGAAGACATGGAAAAAGAAATGATTGTCGGAAGAACAGACTCAGCATACAGGAAAGTCAAAACTACCTTCGGTGACATTAAAAGCTAGGGTGGTAACATCAAGAGTGCAACGAGGATACCACTGTTAAATGCAGAGGACAGAGCGGATGGATGGAAAGAGTACATCGAAGGCCTCTATGAGGGGGAAGATTTGTCTGGTGTGATAGAATACGAAACAGGAGTCGATTTAGAAGAGATGGAGTATCCAGTACTAGAATCATAATTTATAGAGCTTTGGAGGACATAAGATCAGAATTTATAAAGTCAATGGGGGAAATGGCAACAAAACGATTATTCACGTTGGTGTGTAGAATGTATGAGTCTGGCGATATACATCTACATCTACATATACATCTACATCCATACTCCGCAAGCCACCTGACGGTGTGTGGCGGAGGGTACCTTGAGTACCTCTATCGGTTCTCCCTTCTATTCCAGCCTCGTATTGTTCGTGGAAAGAAAGATTGCCGGTATGCCTCTGTGTGGGCTCTAATCTCTCTAATTTTATCCTCATGGTCTCTTCGTGAGATATACTTAGGAGGGAGCAATATACTGCTTTTCTCCTCGGTGAAGGTATGTTCTCGAAACTTCAACAAAAGCCCGTACCGAGTTACTGAGCGTCTCTCTTGCAGAGTCTTCCACTGGAGTTTATCATCTCCGTAAGGCTTTCGCGATTAGTAAATGATCTGTAACGAAGCGTGCTGCTCTCCGTTGGGTCTTCTCTATCTCTTCTATCAACCCTATCTGGTACGGATCCCACACTGCTGAGCAGTATTCAAGCAGTGGGCGAACAAGTGTACTGTAACCTACTTCCTTTGTTTTCGGACTGCATTCCCTTAGGGTTCATCCAATGAATCTCAGTCTTGTATCTGCTTTACCGACGATTAATTTTTATGGTCATTTCGTTTTAAGTCACTCCTAATGCCTACTCCCAGATACTTTATGGAATTAACTGCTTCCAGTTGCTGACCTGCTATATTGTAGCTAAATGATAAGGGATGTTTCTTTCTATGTATTCGCAGCACATTACACTTGTCTACATTGAGATTCAATTGCCATTCGAGGCACCATGCGTCAATTCGTTGCAGATCCTCCTTCATTTCAGTACAATTTTGCATTGTTACAACCTCTCGATATACTACAGCATTATCAGCAAAAAGCATCAGTGAACTTACGATGTTATTCACAAGGTCATTTACGTATATTGTTTATAGCAACGATCCTACGACACTCCCCTACGGCATATCTGAAATCACTCTCACTTCGGAAGACTTCTCTCCAATGAAAATGACATGCTGCGTTCTGTTATCTAGGAATTCTTCAATCCAATCACACAATTGGTCTGACTTTCGGAAAAATACCGTTCACATAATTCCGAAGACTCCAAGAGCTGACAAGTGCGATAATTATCGCACAATCAGCTTAACAGCTCATGCATGCTAGTTGCTAATAAGAATGGTGTACAGAAGAATGGAAAAGAAAATTGAGGATCTGTTAGTTGACGATGCAAGATCGAACTTCTGAGAGAAATTGAGGTAAGCTATGGGGAGAGACGGTAATATTCAGTTTTTCCAAGAGCCAAGACGTAATAATAAGAGTGGACGATCAAGAACGAAGTGCTCAGATTAAAAAAGGGTTTAAGATAGGGATATAACCCTTCATCGCTACTGGTCAGCCTGTACATCGAAGAAGCAAAGACGGTAATAAAAGAGACATTCAGGAAGGGAACTAAAATTCAAGGTAAAAGGATATTAATGATATGATTCGCTGGTGATATCGCTATCTGAGGGAAAGTGAAGAAGAATGACATGATCTGCTGAATGTAATGAACAGTCTAAAGATCACAAAGTACTGACTGAGAGTAAATCGAAGAAAGACGAAAGTAATGTGAAGTAACAAGTAACAGAAATGAGAACAACGAGAAAGTCTGATGGTCACGAAGTAGATGAAGGTAAGGAATTCTACTATCTAGGCAGCAAAATAACGCATGAGGGACGGAGCAAGGAGGGCATCAAAAGCAGATTAGCACTGGCAGAAAGGGCATTCTTGGCCAAGAGAAGTGTACTAGTAGAAAACATGGGAAGACATTTCTGAGAATGTACAGTCTTAGACATAAAAACTGACCGCCGGCCGGCCGCCACAGAAACTGACTAAGTCCGAGTCGTTCACTTCACGTGACCAATAAAACTGACCGCTCCTGACAACTCTAAGTCCGGCCATCTGCACAATCTGGCAACACCGTAAGACGCGGAAGCGTTAGGACGAAATGTTGTCTACTTCCGAGACATTGACGTGTTGCGTGAGCCCGTGGTCTGGTGGTAATCGTCGTGCATTCTAAACTTATAGTCGCGTATTCGCGACCAATTGTAATTTTTTTTTTTTTTTACCGCATTTCAGCCCTCGTCTAAAGTTATGAGTCTGATTGAACATCGAAGATAATTCTCTTAACATTCTGCCCACCAGCAATAACAAGTACTTCCAGAAACAATTCCGCAGGACAGCTCATGGCTGCGTCGCGATCATAACAGCTTACGCTCGAGCGTTTCCTCGCGCTGCAGCGACTACCGGCCACAGGCCAGAAGCCACCCGCCGCCTGAAATCCCGCGCCGCCCAGGTGAACGCGGCGCGACGCTGTCAGTGTATGTATCAACTGCCATTTTCGAATTTAGAGCGCTAGTTATCATCTTGCAGTTCAGCATTGGATTTTGCATACTTCAAAATCATGAACTACGGTTAAGCATTGTAAAATTGAGTCGCAAGTGGTAATAGGTGTAACATCAGCAACACAATAGTTACTTTTGGTGTAACAGAGGGGTGAATGCAGAGGAGGCAGCTAGAAAGATTTGAACTGTGTGTGGAGCGAGTAGCCCGCATCTCGTGGTCGTGCGGTAGCGTTCTCGCTTCCCAAGCCCGGGTTCCCGGGTTCGATTCCCGGCGGGGTCAGGGATTTTCTCTGCCTCGTGATGGCTGGGTGTTGTGTGCTGTCCTTAGGTTAGTTAGGTTTAAGTAGTTCTAAGTTCTAGGGGACTGATGACCATAGATGTTAAGTCTCATAGTGCTCAGAGCCATTTGAACCTATTTTTTTTTTTTTTTTTTTTTTTTGTGGAGCGGGTACTTTTGGGAAAAATACGCCAGATCGTTCGGGCATGAATGATTTTCCACATTAAGGAAGTCTACTACTCATATATGTGATGGATTACCATTTAACCATCATGCGACATTTGCATTCAACAGGCAAAGAGCAGAAATCTGGTGTAGGAGTGACTATTATTGAACGTCATCAGGTCCCTCATTGAGCATTCCTATGCAGTACTGTTACTGGTGACGTGTTATGATGGCCTTACCGTTAACTTCCTAAGAAGAAATAAAAGGCTGAGTCCCACCAAAAGACGTAAACTGCAGCAAAGAGTAGTGTGAACATAATCTTATAGCTCCAAAAGTATGTTTCTGGCTAAGAATTCTGTCCCAAGGGGTGTGTGCATCACAGCTGGAATTTGTTGCCAACAGCTGAGACACCTTTCGGTCGCAGTGTAAGAAAATCGAGCAACGAAAGTACATCACCTGTGCTACTGCATGATAACGCACTCTGTTCATTTAAGAAACAAAACAATCCAGGAGATTGATAGGAAAGTCGTCTCTCAGGCACTTGTATTGATAGGGAAGTCCTCTCTCAAGCACTTGTCCCTCTCGTCATATACTCGTAAAATTTTACCTTTCCCGCTCTTGATCGATCAACCGTCAAGACAATTCATTTCTAGATGAAAATATTCTTAAAACTACACTGGTTTAATGACATCATTAGAACCAATAGGTTTCCACGGGCGTAGAATTTGTAAACTACTTTAGCATTGTCAGATTGTTTTAGATATCGTGAAAGAAAATTCTGCTGCTGATTAATTTCTCCTTGATGATTACTGTTGCGTTCAGTAAACTAATGTAAAACGCAACTGAAATATTCATTATACTAAAACAAATTAAATTCAGCTTACTACAGAAACATCTTGACGGCAGTTTATCTTAATAATGGTTTAAGAATCTGTAAGACGATTGAGCCGGCCGAGCGGTTGTAGGAGCTACAGTCTGGAACTGTGCGACCGGTACAGTCGCAGGTTCGAATCCTGCGTCGGGCATGGACGTGTGTGATGTTGTTAGGCTAGTTAGGTTTAAGTAGTTCTACGTTCTAGGGGCCCGATGACCTCAGAAGTTAAGTCCCATAGTGCTCAGAGCCATTTGTAAGACGATTGAGCCTATTTTAACACGAATTAGTTGTATATTAACGACTTTTGACTTCGAAAAGATCTGTATTTACTTCATTTCCTCCATCATTCGAGCCGGCCGAAGTGGCCGTGCGGTTAAAGGCGCTGCAGTCTGGAACCGCAAGGCCGCTACTGTCGCAGGTTCGAATCCTGCCTCGGGCATGGATGTTTGTGATGTCCTTAGGTTAGTTAGGTTTAACTAGTTCTAAGTTCTAGGGGACTAATGACCTCAGCAGTTGAGTCCCATAGTGCTCAGAGCCATTTGAACCTCTATCATTCGCAAGTATTATGAAAATGTGGCAGATCATAGATAAAATTGCGTATTCACAACAACAAGAAATATGTCGGCATAAAACAAAAGTGGCTTTATGAATTTCGCTGTACTGTAAGGTTTTCGCTTCGACACTAAAGGTTACTAAAAGTAGTAAGACGAATTTTGCTGTAACGTTGATTTACGATTTCCTTACTGAGTTTGTATGTGCCAGTTTGTAGCTCTGCTACAAAAGTATTAAAAATGTAGCATTCAGTGAGTCTCGAAAGGTAAACAGCCATAGCGCACACCTGACAGGCAAGAACGTTACCTAGGAGCTAGCGAACAGGTGCGGTGTTTTTGGCATACTTATTGGCTCAATAGCCTCTATGGTAGATAAATCGCAACATAAGAGACTAGAGTAGTTGTATTTCACGTGTGGAACGACTTTCGTTGACTCAAAAGCATTAACTGATATCTTTATGTCACATCTCAAGAGAATATCACACATAGTATTCAATTGAAATGACACGATAATATCAAGCGAATTAAGCAGAATTGTTCTGTGCCATCAAGGAAGTAACTCGTCGGTCACAGAGTTGCCAAACATATTCTGAGATGTTGCCAAGTTTCGGTTATACTGCCAGGAAGGATACCAGCTGATGTGTTCTGTGAGTGACCACGGAAGTGACTATAGCTGCGTCTCAAAGTTGCGAATGGCAAGGACTGCAAGATCCTTATTATATTTCAATGAGTCTTATTCGCATTTCTGTAACTAGGTTTAGGGGCTAGAGTGCAATTACTTGTAATACACCGATGCACTGAATGCAAACTAAATGTCATAAATTAATAACTGCGACAATTATTTGTGTTTTACTGTCTTAATCGGACCGAAACCTCGAAAGCGTATTCACCAGACGCGATTCACAATTTTGGAGCTTCTCCAGTGGTTGAGTTAGCAATATATCTTTGCTGTACAATATTGTTATTGAGATAACTGTCATTGGCACATCCGCCAGAAGACAGGCATAGCCTGGCTTATTCTTGTCAGCTTTTCTGACGGATATTCTGCCTTTGCTCGAAACGTGAAGACTTAAGATGAATTCGAACATTCCATATGGCGAAAATTTGATGTTTCTCTTCTTCCAGCTTTAACATTCAAAAAACTGTTACAATAAGCGGAAGAAAAGCGCCTGTGAACCAGCAATTAATAATGCAGTCATAATTAGTGGAATCTGACAAATTCCATCGGTCATCTGATAATTGTGAAAAAGTACATTTTTCATCTGCACAGCACTGCAGTATCAACTCAATGGTTTCATAGGATTCCTATACATAATTTCGTTGTGATCGTTTTCAATGACAGTAGGGGAGGACCAAAACCATCTGACTTGAAACATACTTTTCCAGCGGGATTTGAATGTTTGACTCCAGTTTCAGTGGCACGTCCAGTGAGGTATCAAGAAGTAAACGATGAGAGACACTGTCGCTGTCAGTTATTAAACAGGAATTGTTCAGAAAATTACACCTATATCTAGTGAAATGAGTAAGTTGATGCAGCTCCAGTCCGGCACTATCAGATTTTCCGAATAGCACTTAAGATATAAATGTGTGTCTGTGTCTGTTCTTTCGGACTTTTCCGAAAGAACAGACACTACGAATCGAAATAGACAGCCTTGTTAATGAATTAAATATCGAAGGTCAGATGTCCCAGCTGTCATGGGCGTTAAAATAGAACAACGGTGTCATATGAAAATTTGTACCTGACCAGCTTCGAACCCGGATTCGTAGTGTCTTTTCTTTCAGACATGTCCGAAAGAACAGACACCACACATATATCGATATTCAGGGTGTTTCAGGAGGGATAGAACATGTTTTAGCAGGTGGTAGTACAGACGAATTGCATAAAAAATTGCTTATAGATGCGTCCTCTTTTAATTGAGTACAGAGATACAGCTGTTAGTACGTAACCTTAACAAACTCAAATCAAAGGCAAATGACGACGTTCAAAGTTGATTTTCAAAAATTCCCCCACCATCTTCAATGCTCATTTCACTTCTCTTGATAACACCATGTGTAGCTCTTCTGAGGTCGTCTTTGCGTTCTTTTATGAGGGTTGCATTATTCATAATCCGAAAGATCAAATCGGCTCTTGGGTTTACTTTTTCTTTGTAGACTTCTTCTTTAACCATCCCCGCAGGCAAAAATCCAAAGAGATAAGGTCTGGTGACCTTGAAGGACAAGGAAAGTGCCCATATCTACTGGTCCATCTTCAGGGATATGTTAGGTTTGGATAATGTGTCACCTGACGACTAGAATGTGCAGGAGCCCCGTCATGCTGGAGGAACATAGGCATTCTTGTAGCCAAATGAACCTCTTCCAATAACGCTGGAAGCTCATTTTCAAGGAATTGTAGACAACGGGGTCCTGTAAGGACAAACATACGAAACGAAAATGCGTTGAACCCAGCTATACTTACGCCATAAAAATTGGACATATGTTATATGGCATTTTTTCTGCAATTTGTCTATACTGCCACCTCCTACAATATTTACTATTCTTCCTGAAACATCCTGTATAATTATTCGGGTCTCGACGGGTCATCGAAAGTTTTCAGTGCTAGACGCACGTCATCGTCCGAACCCTCGCGGGAATACAGTGTGGCCGCGAGCGAGTGGAATAATGTACGACGTGTGGGGGGTGGGGGGGTGGGGGGGGAGGGACCGCGCATGTGGTATGTGGCAAAGATGGAATTCGCGTCTGATGAGGAGCGTGTGTAGATAGATGCTACAGAGAGGTTGGCTGCTGTGTCCCGACAGCGCCCACCATCGGAGGTTCGTGTCCTCCCTCCGGCATGGTTGTGAATGTTGTCCATAGCGTAAGTTACTTTAAGTTAGATTAAGTAGTGTGTAAGCTTAGGGACCGATGACCCAAGCAGCTTGGTCCCATAAGATCTTACCACAAATTTACAAGATTTTAAATCCAATAGTGCAATAGTGCAATAGGTGCGCACTCGTTAGATGTAACTGAAGAGAGACTTCAACTCGGATTGCGGTTAAGGGCGAATCCCAAGCGCATGGCTACGAACAATTGGGAGCGGAAACTTAATATCATCGGAACCTTGTTGAAGGACCACGACATGCGATCGTTAGACCGACTGCAGAAAGTTCAGTTTATAAATACGTACGTACTTATCAAAATACATCATGTTGCAGCAGTCTTACCGAAACCGCAGGTCACCGCACATAAAATACTAGCTGTAGCGTCTTGGTATGTGTGGAAACAAAATATCTTCCAAGTGCCCTTCCACACGGCGACTTTGCAGAGGCAAAACGAAGGACTTGGAATTAAGGACGTGCTTTTAAACTAATACATGCCACTAAGACGGGCATCACGAAACTTCTGTTCCTCTCGTTAGAGCCTGGGGACATGAATGCTCCTGTAGCACATATAGATGCCAGCCTAGATTACGTCCGAAAGTACTATGGTGATTGGAGCTGTATAAGACTTCCACCAGCACAAACCAACACTAGAAACTTCTATGATTATATTACTAGACATCGTCTTCACAACCCAATTCCGGTAAATTAACCTACTAAAAACTGGATGAACGTCTGTAAAACTATCAACAATAAAATTCTACCAACTAGAGTCAGTGCCGTATGGTACCACGTTGTAAACGAAACCATACCCACAGCGGAACGATGATGGAAAATCAAATTGAGACCATCTCCATACTGCGACAAATGCCGGCTTGTAGAAACTGTAGCGCACATCTTCTTATGTGAAAACAGAATCAGAATTTGGAACTGGACTAGGAAGAAATTAGCACTATCAGCAGAACCGCAGAAACTCATATACCGATAACTGAAGCTCTACAACCTGACTGGAAATGTTACCCGTCCGCAAAGAATAACAGTTATTCGTGGGTTCTGGGACAGTTTGTGTTTTACGTCTTAATAAACAAGACTTCTAACTTAAAAGAGTACATGTTTTATATTGCAGAAGAACATTTTAAGCTGAAAAAGAATAACAAATATAAGGAATGGATTCAAAATTTTATATCTATTGCTTTATGCGGGCTACAAAGAGGTGGGCAGTTTTATTGATTAGAAGCAGAATACTATTCATTCACTTTTTTCTATTCCTGGAATCTTCTTTTATGTTGGCTCTAAAATCAGAACTGTTCTAATTTGGCAAAACCCCTCCGGCTCCGGAATTTGTTTCATTTGTTGAAAAATATATGGCTTCCTTACAGACCTCATAAGCATCGAGTGCATAATAACTTAAATTGTGAATATATTTCTGAATGAATGTTTGTTATGTATTTTTCCGTCACCCTTTTTACTGTTATAAATTATGTTCTACAAGGAAAGTAGGCCATTGGAGACGGCAATCTGTAATTTATTTTACCTTAATTACTTCTTCAATTTTGGTCTACAATTTAAGGCATATGTGGGAACAAACATGGAATATATGGCGGCGTTGGAGAGGCATTGTGGCCAGACCTAGGATCTTCGACCCCTGCTCTCTTTGCCTCCGCCTACCTGGTGCTGTAATTCTCAAAAAAAAAAAAAAAAAAAAAAAAAAAAAAAAAAAAAAAAAAAAAAAAAACACCTGCCATTTTTGCTGTATTTCAACGTGTTTTGACAGTGTGGACGTTGGTCCTTCGATATTTAAGATGCAATTTTTTTTGAGGCAATAGAAGTGATTTGCGAACATTTGTTTTGCCATCAATTAACGGGAATTCAACGGCATACAGCCCTTAGTCATTGCTTTGTGACGGCGCTAACCCAATCAGATTGTAGTGCATATTTAGTCAAATAACGAATGGTCAGTATACAAGTATTTACGAACAGTAGAAGCAGGATTGCAGCGAACGGATCACTTAACCAAGTGCGACATACAGTACCTGTGTAATGACTCATTCCAGCTGCATAGATGAGGGTAATATTTGTTAAGCAATTCACTGCAGAATTAATGTAATTCCCGCACGATGATCTCTGTAGTCATACTGTATCATTAACAGCTCGCGAATGGAGTACTATGTTCGTTAAATCTGATTACTCAAGCTGATGCCAAATAAAGAGAAGCGACGACGCTGCAACACGCTCTTTACTTAAGTAGGTAGTCAGCGCTAAATTATGTGCGCCACTATTAACGTTACTGTAAGCAGTTTGACAACAACACCACCACAACTACTGACAACCTGTACCATTATCATCACACAGTTGTAACTCGTAGTGATTACAAGTTGCTGATGTTTGTCAAGAATAGCGGAAAGCGCCTCATGAATGTAAAGTTCCATTTGCATTAAGCCCAGGACGAAGAGAAACCTACATAACATAAATAGGTCACCCAGCGAAGAGAAGAGTCCACGTATTGTCTCAAGTTCTTGTAGTTTGATATTAATGCAAAAATGGTTCAAATGGCTCTGAGCACTATGGGACTCAACATCTGTGGTCATAAGTCCCCTAGAACTTAGAACTACTTAAACCTAACTAACCTAAGGACATCACACACATCCATGCCCGAGGCAGGATTCGAACCTGCGACCATAGCGGTCGTGCGGTTCCGGACTGAGCGCCTAGAACCGCTAGACCACCGCGGCCGGCGATATTAATGCAGTTCCCGATAGTTTCACACTAACGGGTTCTTTTGGCTATCGGAATACTGATATGGGAATTATAAAAGTGTAATTGCTAGAACGCTCAACTACCTTAATAACACCACATTCTGGATTGAATACGACTCGGAAAGCGACGTTAATTTGACGTTTCCATCCATCTCCTGACGTCTTACTGAATGAAATCTGAAGTGCACGCACAGTTGTGTTGCCTGCCGCATGGATTCTGTGAAGTGTTGTGGCAGCTGTCAGTCATTGCTGAATACAGACATGTGCAAATATCCTCACTCTCTAGGGGAATTCGTCTTTGTTGCATTTTTCCATACCGTAATTAGCACAATAACATAAGGCTTATTCTGTTGAAGAACTTGATGCCCACAAGTCCTTAAATAAGAATCTCCGAGCGGGAGTAATGCATGAAAGGAAACAGACTGTTGGACAAAATAGTGGACAGCTCCCCGCTCTTTGCGTTGCGATAGCGCCTACGATAAAAATCTGCTGTCATATTATGCTTCAGAACCCTAAACTGTTTATTTTTTTACTTTATACTAAAACAAAAGCTATGATATGAGAGGAGAAAATGACGTATGCTTCTCAGGAACTTTAGTTTTTTGTGTTTATTTTCTCTCTTCATACTAAAACAATGGCGTTGATATGAGAAAAGGAACTGAAATATACGCTTCCAAGACATAATATTTCTTTGTGTGCTACTACTGCATACATGAAAGACCTGCAGTTAATTTTTGTATGTTGGATAAATTTTTATATCACCTCACATTCCTTTGTGAAATGGTTCCTATTTTCTTTGGATTTAGCTAGAGTGGACATTTCATCACTGGTTAATATTCTGATGACTAATGACATGATACCCGTTGCAGTTGCTCCATGGCACCTGTGAGTAGAGTCTCACGTTGGTTACTATAAGAACACGCAGGCAGTGATGTCCGCTGACTGCAGTCAGAGCCAAGGTGATTTAAAAAAAAAAAAATGGCTCTGAGCACTATGGGATGGGACTTAACATCTTAGGTCATAAGTCCCCTAGAACTTAGAACTACTTAAACCTAACTAACCTAAGGACATCACACACACCCATGCCCGAGGCAGGATTCGAACCTGCGACCGTAGCAGTCCCGCGGTTCCGGACTGCAGCGCCAGAACCGCTAGACCACCGCGGCCGGCCGCCAAGGTGAATTCTTTCTGTTTAGGGCGAAGCGTCTGCTGCAGTGTCCACGCTCAGCCAACGTAAACAAGTCGCGGCGGCATTGGGCACTGCTAATCGCTGCACTTGTCGCGAGCCACGACAACAAGAGCGCACTGTCTCTGCTAACGATACTATGGAGTTAATGCATCTTACTTACTCAACTTGATGTGCAGGACGTGGGTTGGATAAAAATTCAGTTTGTAACTTCCCATCGCATTAAAACACTTTACAGTCATATTTGATGCAATATTTACTGTTGGTTGTCTCTCTAATGTTAAGAGTATTGATTCAGATTGTGAGTGAACACGAAAACACACACACACACACACACACACACACACACACACACACACATACACACACACACACACACACACACACACACAAACAGTCATTGATTCCAGTGAGGGTGACGACTACTTTGTGTTGAACAACACATGCACCAATCAATTCCTCAGTTGGCGTCGAGTGGATGAGATTTTTCAATACTTTGCATTGCAAGAATTGTAAGGAGGAGACTGAAAGTAAATAGACTTGTATGCTAAAGAGCTGCGACAAAGCAAAGCTTGACCGATTATCAAATAATTGTCCACATGGGTTTGTAGACGAGTATACTTTTAGTAACCAACCCACCCACCATCATTACGTAAGATTTCTCGAAGTCGTAGGGGCATTGATTTCATTAAATCGTCTATAGTGTAGCGTGATGGTTTACTTCCCACTATACGTTTTCTATATTCGTCCAAATACCGCTTGCATTTATATGTCCACGTGGCAATGACCATGTTACCTCTGCCCACATATTCTTTATCTGGTTGATGTTCGGTGATCGTGGAACAAACGGCAACAGCTTTATCCTGAAATGGCTCTTAGCACTATGGGACTTAACATCTATGGTCATCAGTCCCCTAGAACTTAGAACTACTTAAACCTAACTAACCTAAGGACATCACACAACACCCAGTCATCACGAGGCAGAGAAAATCCCTGACCCCGCCGGGAATCGAACCCGGGAACCCGGGCGTGGGAAGCGAGAACGCTACCGCACGACCACGAGCTGCGGACGCTTTATGCTCTCTTGACCCTGAAACCAATCTTGCACTGCTCTGCTATGATGGATGGGGCTCTGGTCCTGTAAATAAATTGTTATCTCGTTACTTCATATATTTATATTTAAATAACGTATTTGTAATAATCACATTGTATTATTATTTTCCGTAGTGTTTAAGAATTCAGGCCCTGTCATAGTTAAGTGATCCAGATTCAACAGTCCGATTAAGAATGTGGTTTACCCACTCTATCATATGATGAGAGCCGTAGTCGGATATCCACATTAAGACTGACTGTCTGAATCAATTAGAACGATCTGGTATCGAAATGAAATTACAGAAATCGGATAATTTGAACGTCTGTATTGCAACAATGCTGCGCGCAAAAAATTCCTTTGATGGAGTAACAGGTAGCAACTGTCACAGAAAAAGTGAGAAATATGTCTACTAGCAGCAATGTAACGTAACTATAACCCATATTTATGTGATGGAAATCTTGAATCGAACAATACACATCACTGGTGGGAAGATACACCATATCAGATCTGCTGATGACAGACTGATAATAATAATAATCATCCAGTGTGGCGGATAGGGGAAACCCTCCCCCATATGAGTAGTACCGAGGAAATAAAATACTTGGGGTGAACCAAATACTAACAGAATCCTGAACGGTTACTCAATCCGTTGAACCCAAAATCCAGACACGTCTGAGTGAAAATCACCGCTACTCTGGTCACTGTCTGTTAGCTCAAAGAGCTCGGCTGGAAATATTTGCTTCCAAAAGCTTCAACACCCTTTGGTCCTGTGCGGTCCTGGTATCACCCAGACCAAACCAGTGAAACACAAGCAAACATGAACTGTGCAAGCAAAGTCAACTTTACCCAAGGTGGTACACAACCCGCCTGTCGACAGGCGGCAGCTGGATTTTCGGATTCTGGGGAGTCCAGGCTAGCACGGCAGAGAATATCGAAGATCTCTGGTAATTTCCCTACAAGCAGAAAACTTGCATTTGAAAACTAAACATCGCTACATTGATCCAAACACGAAAACTAAAAAATCTCACATAAGAAATCGACCGACAAAACAATCTCATCCTTGATCTTCAAGAACCACGACTAACTGGCAATGAAACCTTGCATTACGGAAACCACTGCATCTTCAAGAGCAAAATACAACAAAAGGTAGCGAAAGTCGCATCAATCTTGGACACGGCATTTCTCGATCCCAGATCTATCATCAACTCTGTCAAAGAAATCACACCCATCAACAATCGACTTATGACTATGCCCATTCAGAGCCCCAGTAAAATATATACACTCATCAATGCACATGCTCCCACCAACATCGAAAATAAGAAAAACACGGAACAATGTACAAAAATTCTGGAACACACTCGAAAAAACTATGAGCAAAATTCACCAAGATGACGTGAAAATACTAATGGGAGACTTCAACTCTCTATTTGGGACAGAAAAAACCTATAGAACAATCATTGGTACAAATTCAACACATCGAAGCACTTACACCAACAGCACACGTCTGACTGACATTTGCCATCAATTCAGCCTCAAAAGGATGTCTACCCACTTTATGAAAAGACCAGTTCCCAGGTAAGATGCTTCGGTAGCAGTGGCAAGCTGACATTTTTCGCCTTTCGAGACTCGCTGAAAGCCAGATTTTTTAATTCTTTTGTAGCAGAGCAACAAAGAGGCAGATACAAACTCAATAAGGGAATCGTAAGACAACGCTCGAGCAAAATTCGTTTTGCTACTTTCAGTAACCCTTAGTGTCAGAGCGAAAACCTTCCGGTACTGCCAAATTCATAATGCCATTTTTGCTTTCTGCCGACATATTTTTTGTTGTTGTGAAAACATAATTTTATCTATGAACTACCACATTTTCATGATACTTGCGAATGATACAGGAAATGAAGTAAATACAGACCTTTCGAAGTCAAAAGTCGGTAATATCGTACTAATACGTGTTAAAATAGGCTCAATCGTCTTACAGATACTTTATTAAGATAAACTGCCGTCTTGATGTTTCTGTAGTAAGCTGAATTTAATTTGTTTTAGTATAATGAATATTTAAATTGCGTTTTACATTAGTTTACTGAACGCAACAGTAATCATCAAGGAGAAATTAATCAGCAGCAGAATTTTCTTTCACGATATCTAAAACAATCTGACAATGCTACGCCCGTGGAAACCTATTGGTTCTAACGATGTCATTAAACCAGTGTAGTTTTAAGGATATTTTCATCTAGAAATGAATTGTCTTGACGGTTGATCGATCAAGAGCGGGAAAGGTAAAATTTTACGAGTATATGACGAGAGGGACAAGTGCTTGAGAGAGGACTTCCTTATCAATACAAGTGCCTGAGAGACGGCTTTCCTATCAATCTCCTGGATTGTTTTGTTTCTTAAATGAACAGAGTGCGTTATCATGCAGTAGCACAGGTGATGTACTTTCGTTGCTCGATTTTCTTACACTGCGACCGAAAGGTGTCTCAGCTGTCGGCAACAAATTCCAGCTGTGATGCACACACCCCTTGGGACAGAATTCTTAGCCAAAAACATACTTTTGTAGCTATAAGATTATGTTCACACTACTCTTTGCTGCAGTTTACGTCTTTTGGTGGGACTCAGCCTTTCATTTCTGATGTGTCGGCAGCTGGGCCAACACCTTGTAGGCCCGCATCTCGTGGTCGTGCGGTAGCGTTCTCGCTTCCCACGCCCGGGTTCCCGGGTTCGATTCCCGGCGGGGTCAGGGATTTTCTCTGCCTCGTGATGGCTGGGTGTTGTGTGCTGTCCTTAGGTTAGTTAGGTTTAAGTAGTTCTAAGTTCTAGGGGACTTATGACCACAGCAGTTGAGTCCCATAGTGCTCAGAGCCATTTGAACCATTTGAACACCTTGTAGATAGAGGTGGCTTAATGCACGCTAGACTAACGCAGACGGGCGTGAAGTACTGGAACAGGATACGTAATTAATGCTATGAAGAAAAGAACGGAGCTTCTCATATACTTATCTTTAATGTCTTCTTGTACATCTCTATGGTGAACACAAGTGAGACTCTAATTACAATCACTGTAAGGCTAATGGCGCCTTGCTAGTTCGTAGCCATTAACTTAGCTGCAGGCTATTCTGTCTCTCGGCTAATGAGAGAGAAAGGCTTCGTACGTCTAGTCGCTAGCTCTGTCGTCCGTACAACTGGGCTGAGTTCGAGTCACTCTCTCGAGACCTGCCTTGTGGTGGCGCTAGGTTTGCGATCACACAGTGGCGACACGCGGGTCCGACATGTACTACAGGACCGCGGCCGATTTAAGCTACCACCTAGCACGTGTGGTGTCTGGCTGTGACACCACATTCCTCCCCCGCAAATCGGCGAACGGTCGTGAGATAAGGCTTCCGCCCACCGTGGGGAGGACCCCATGTTGACGTATGCGATGAGGTGGGGAGCCTAACAACAGGCGAGGCTGTGCCATCCGCACCCGGCCATTCGGTCCGAGGGGAGCTAGGAAACGCCTGAAAACCTAGTCCAGGGTGCACGTCAACATGCGGTGTATGCGCCCGTAAAGAGACAGGAGGGGCCGAAGGGTCGACCTCCATGTGGTCGGAGAATCCGACGCGCGATGACGACATCTGGTCCGGAGCGGGCAAGAGTTCCAAAGCGAAGGACAGCTGGTAACGGGAAGCGATCGGCGGCGCGTGACCCAGGGAGGCGCTGGGCGGCTGCAGCGAAGCGTCCACCGCGGGCGGCGCCGGAGGCGGCTGCGGCGGCTGCGGCGGCGGCGCGACGCCATGAGGCAAAATGGAAGGCAGCGTCGGTAACACCTGGGGATGAGGTGAGCCAGTAGATGGGTCCCCAGGGTGCTGACCTGACGGCGCCGTCGCTGAAAGCAGACGGGGAGCGGCAGAACCCGGGCGACGACAGAGGCGCAGCTGATTGAGATGCCAACGCACCTCACCAGAGGCCCCCAAAACCAAATACATCGCGCGGCCGAGGCAGCGAAGAATGCGCCCTGCGAGCCAACGCCGTGAAACGCGATAGGTGCGATAGAAAACAACGTCGCCAGGAGCAAAAGCAGGAGTCTGCCGCTGCACAGGAACCTGATGCGGCGGATGCAGCAAAGACATCAGGGTTCGATGAGAACGACCATGGAGCAACTCAGCCGGCGAGCGACCATCGCGGGGCTGAGAGCGATACAAGGACAAAAAGAGCAATAATGCGTCCTCCCGAGAATGCGACTCTTTCAATTTCAACATCTGTGACTTGAAAGTCCAGACCAATCGTTCAGTGGCACCGTTTGACTGAGGCGAAAACGGCGCGGACGTCAGATGTTGAATACCATTGGCCTTGCAGAACGACTGAAATTCTGCGGACAACAATTGTGGGCCATTATCGGAAACAATAGTCTGCGGAAGACCTTCAATGCAAAAGATAGCAGACAAGGCTTGGATTGTGGCAGAAGACGTCGTGGAAGACATCCGGACAACAAAAGGAAAATTACTGAAAGCATCGACCACAACCAACCAACGAGCATTCCAGAATGGACCAGCAAAATCGATGTGCAAGCGTTGCCAAGGGGAAGTGGCTTTCGGCCATGCAAAAAATTTCCGCGGCGGCGCGGATTGTTGTTCGGCACACGCCACGCAAGAGGAGCACATATTCGTAATCGCAGCATCGATTCCGAACCAAGTACAGTGCTGACGAGCAAGTTGTTTCGTACGCACTATACCACAATGTCCGTGGTGAAGAAGCCGTAAGACAGAGGACTGTAACGAACGTGGGACCACGACTCGGGACTGATCATTATCAGAACGCAACAACAAAACACCACGTCGTACAAAAAGTCGCTCCTTGTGAGCAAAAAATCGGCGAACCAGCGGATCCTCGATCCGTGACTTGGACAAGGGCCATTGCGTAGCAACAAAACGCAAAACAGTAGCAAGGACAGGGTCAACAGCTGTGGCCGTAGCTACACGACGAAAATCAATCGGAAACGATTCGACCACGTCATCGGTTTCCGCATCAATGAACATGCAAGCAAGTTCGGAAGAATCGAATGCTTTATCCTCAGCAACAGGCAAATGGGACAACGCATCAGCGTTTCCGTGCTGAGCAGTGGACCGATACAAGATATCGTGGCGGTACTGCGAGAGGAAAATAGACCAGCGAATGAATTTCTGCGCCGTACGCGGAGGTACCGGCTTGTTCGGATGAAAAAGTGATGTCAAAGGTTTGTGGTCCGTGATGATGGTAAAGTGACGACCATACAAGAAATCGTGAAACTTAGTAACACCAAACACGAGAGCTAAAGCCTCTTTCTCTATCTGTGAATAATTTCTTTGCGCAGATGAGAGCAATTTTGACGCAAAGGCAATAGGGCGATCATGCGATCCATCTTTGTGCGCAAGCACAGCACCGATCCCGAAATCCGATGCATCTACCATCAACAAAAGGGGTTTGCGGGGATCGAATGGCGTAAGGAAAGTATGTGAAAGCAACGCCGATTCAACTGGCGAAAGGCGCGTTCGCATTCCGTCGTCCACACGAACGGAACACCTTTACGGCGTAAGCGATGAAGCGGAGCTGAAATGGAAGAAGCATTGCGCAGAAATTTATGATAATTTATTTTACCCAGCACACATTTGTCCATCCTCAAGCGAAGACCATTTTGTCGCAAGACCTGAAATAATGTTCGGAGATTTTGCAAATGTTCGGCTTCTGTCTTTCCGGAGATCACAATATCGTCCAGATAGTTCGCAGCAGTAGGGACCGACGCACAAACAGTTTGTAAATATTGCTGAAACAATGCAGGTGCGGACGCACACCCGAATGGCAGTCTTTTGAAGCGATACAAACCAAGATGCGTGTTTACCACCAAGACGCGCTGGGATTCTTCGTCCACCGGTATTTGCAAGTACGCATCGGCTAGGTCCAACTTTGAAAAATATTTTCCCGGGCACAGTTTGTCAAAAAGATCTTCCGGGCGGGGCAAAGGAAAAGTAGCAGTTACTAGTTGTGGATTCACAGTTGCTTTGAAGTCCACACAAAGTCTCAATTTTCCGGAAGGTGTTGGCAAAATTACTAAGGGTGTGGCCCAGAGAGAAGCCTGCACACGTTCAATTACACCTTGAGATTCTAAATCGTGTAATGTTCTTGCAACCTCACCACGCAATGCGTGGGGAACATTGCGCGCTCTGGAAAACTTCGGTTGCGCGTTTGCTTTCAGTTCCAAATGTGCTGCATAGTTCGTAGCGCAACCAAGGCCCGGTGCAAAAATGTCTGCAAATTCTTCACATAGACTAGAAACACTAGCTGAAGGCACAGTCTGATTCACTGATAGGACCTGATTTACTATAGACAAATTAAACAACTGAAATAAATCTAAACCAAACAAGTTCACTGCAGTAGAAGAACGAAGAACGTAAAATGACACAAGTTTTGTTTGTCCCTTGTATGTTGCAAGAAGGCTGCACTGTCCTAACACTGGTATTTTCTGGCCTGAGTAATGATTGAGCTGAACATTTGCGGCACGCAACGGAGGTTTGCCCAGTTGGTTGTACGTGTCGTGATTGAGCAATGAAACTGCAGCTCCGGTATCGAGCTGGAATGGTATCACTTTGCCTGCAAAGTCTAAGTCTACAAAAAGTTTATTGTCCTGCTGACGACAAAAGCGACTGTGTTGTGCAACTGGAACAGACACTGGGACAGAATCACGTGCGACGTGACGGGACTTCCGTCGACGTCGACGCACACTTTTTGTGGAATGAACACTGTCACTGGACGGGGTGGAATGAACTACATGAATATCCATGGGCGAAGGTTCACGAGCCTGAGTTTCCTTGGTTCGATTCCGGTGCGAAGCAAAGGGCCTGGAACTGGTGTGAGTGTCTGATCTGAGCTTTTTCTGGCAAACACTTTGGACATGTCCTTTCTTATGACAGTAAAAGCAAATAGCTTGGCGTGACGGGCAATTTTCACGCGAATGGCGAGTTGCACACCGCGGGCATGATTTCACTGCATTAGCTTGCTTACGCGGCGCACGTGTTTGCGAGCTAGGCTGCCGCTGCGCCGACGGGCGCGAGGGCCGCTAAGCGTTCCGTGCAGCGGGCCCGGCGGGCCGGTCAATGTGACACACTGCCGGCGAAGTTGCAAATGAGTCCTGAGCAAAGTCAAGTGTGTCTTGCCTGTCCAATATGTCTATCACTTGTTGAAGGGAGGGATTAACTAGTTTCAAAATCTGTTCCCGTATGCGAACATCAGAAACGTTCTGTGCTATTGCATCACGCACCATAGTATCTGAATAAGGAAGTCCACATTCGCATTCAAATGCACACTCCCTAGTAAGTCCTTGCAATGTCGCAACCCACTCCCTATTAGTCTGACCGGCCGTACGTTTTGTACGAAAGAACGTATACCTTTTTGCAACAACATTTACTGTTTCCTTGAAATAGGCATCTAAAGCAGACAAAAGTTCTTCGTAGGACAGAGTTGCTACGTCGCGCCGGGGAAACAACTTCACTATCACTCGGTAGGTGGACACACTGACACAAGAAAGCAAAAACGGCTGCCGCTCATTACCTTGAATTCTGTAGGCGGCTAGATGAAAGCTGAACTGGCGGAACCACTCGTGCCATGATTCGTGGGTGGCATCAAAGGGTCTGAATTGAGGTGCAACAGCATGCTGTGGCGGTGGTAGCGATGAAGCGGCGGCGGCCGCATCGGTGTGCAGCTCACGTTGACCCTGGACGAGCTGTCCAAGAGCATCCAATAACGCCTGCGTCTGCTGATTCTGCAAGCGATAAAATTCGGACAGTACATCTGGAGATTGTGGCGAAGCCATGACACAAAGAAATTAGGGCAAAGTAAAACACAAGAGCCTTTGTAGACTCGTCGCCATGTGATGTGTCGGCAGCTGGGCCAACACCTTGTAGATAGAGGTGGCTTAATGCACGCTAGACTAACGCAGACGGGCGTGAAGTACTGGAACAGGATACGTAATTAATGCTATGAAGAAAAGAACGGAGCTTCTCATATACTTATCTTTAATGTCTTCTTGTACATCTCTATGGTGAACACAAGTGAGACTCTAATTACAATCACTGTAAGGCTAATGGCGCCTTGCTAGTTCGTAGCCATTAACTTAGCTGAAGGCTATTCTGTCTCTCGGCTAATGAGAGAGAAAGGCTTCGTACGTCTAGTCGCTAGCTCTGTCGTCCGTACAACTGGGCTGAGTTCGAGTCACTCTCTCGAGACCTGCCTTGTGGTGGCGCTAGGTTTGCGATCACACAGTGGCGACACGCGGGTCCGACATGTACTACAGGACCGCGGCCGATTTAAGCTACCACCTAGCACGTGTGGTGTCTGGCTGTGACACCACAATTTCTTCTAAGGATGTTAACGGTAAGGCCATCATAACACGTCACCAGTAACAGTACTGCATAGGAATGCTCAATGAGGGACCTGATGACGTTCAATAATATTCACTCCGTTGATTTTTGTTGTTTCGAATTAGAGTACGCAGTACTCCTACACCAGACTTCTGCACTTTGCCTGTTGAATGCAAATGTCGCATGATGGTTAAATGGTAATCCATCACCTCGTATGAGTAGTAGACTTCCTTAATGTGTAAAATCATTCTTGCCCGAACGATCTGGCGTATTTTTCCCAAAAGTGCTCGCTCCACACACAGTTCAAATCTTTCTAGCTGGCTCTGAGCACTATGGGACTTAACATCTATGGTCATCAGTCCCCTAGAACTTAGAACTACTTAAACCTAACTAACCTAAGGACAGCACACAACACCCAGCCATCACGAGGCAGAGAAAATCCCTGACCCCGCCGGGAATCGAACCCGGGAACCCGGGCGTGGGAAGCGAGAACGCTACCGCACGACCACGAGATGCGGGCTACTCGCTCCACACACAGTTCAAATCTTTCTAGCTGCCTCCTCTGCATTCACCCCTCTGTTACACCAAAAGTAACTATTGTGTTGCTGATGTTACACCTATTACCACTTGCGACTCAATTTTACAATGCTTAACCGTAGTTCATGATTTTGAAGTATGCAAAATCCAATGCTGAACTGCAAGATGATAACTAGCGCTTTAAATTCGAAAATGGCAGTTGATACATACACTGACAGCGTCGCGCCGCGTTCACCTGGGCGGCGCGGGATTTCAGGCGGCGGGTGGCTTCTGGCCTGTGGCCGGTAGTCGCTGCAGCGCGAGGAAACGCTCGAGCGTAAGCTGTTATGATCGCGACGCAGCCATGAGCTGTCCTGCGGAATTGTTTCTGGAAGTACTTGTTATTGCTGGTGGGCAGAATGTTAAGAGAATTATCTTCGATGTTCAATCAGACTCATAACTTTAAACGAGGGCCGAAATGTGGTAAAAAAAAAATACAATTGGACGCGAATACGCGACTATAAGTTTAGAATGCACTACTATTACCACCAGACCACGGGCTCACACAACACGTCAACGTCTCGGAAGTAGACAACACTTCCTCCTAACGCTTCCGCGTCTTACGGTGTTGCCAGATTGTGCAGATGGCTGGTCTTAGAGTTGTCAGGGGCGGTCAATTTTATTGGTCACGTTAAGTGAACGACTCGGACTTCGTCAGTCTCTGTGGCGGCCGGCCGGCGGTCAGTTTTTATGTCTAAGACTGTACGTCTGGAACACAGCATTGTGTGGTAGTTAAACGTGGCTATTGGAAAACCAGAACAGATGTGACTCTAACTATTTGAGAATGGTGCTACAGGCGAGTGTTGAAAATTAGGTAGACTGATAAGGTAAGGAATGAGGACTTTCTGCGCCGAATCGGAGAGGAAAGGAATTTGTGGTAAACACTGACAAGAAGAACGGACAGGTTTATAGGATATCGTTTTAGACATCAGGAAATGACTTCCTTGGCACAAGAGGGAGCTGAAGAGCGCAAAAACCGTAGAAGAAGACAGAGATAGGAATACATCCATCAAATAACTGCGGATGTAGGTTGCAAGTGCTACTCTCAGATGAAGAGGTTAATACAGCAGTAGAATTCTTTTAGGGCCGCATCAAACCAGCCAGAAGACTGATGACTCAAGGAAAAGAAAGTAGCGCACCAGAACTCCGACAATAATCATCATTTAAAGGGTGCTGTGAAGTATCTCCGCAGGATTTCGGAGTACAGCCATCAAGTCATCCGCGTATTCACGAACACCTATAGCCTCTGCGGAAAGCGTCCAATCTTTCTTCTGGGATGCCAGCATCTGAAGTAGGGGCTCCAGATACAATAGAAACAAAATTATTGACAGGTGGCTTCCATGAGACACTCCCCGACAGATATTTAGCGGGGGCGACAGCTGGCCATTAATAACCACCGAAGCTGAAATACCAGTAAACAGATCTGAGAGCACTCGTCGTGTGTCAACGGTAAAACAAAGACTCTTCAGCATCCGAAGCAAAAAGTCATGACTAACACGGTCAAATGCCTTATCAGAGTCTAGAAAAGCAAGGACATAAGCGACGGACCTTACAGCAGTGACCGAAATCAGACACGACACTCGACTATAGGGGTAAGAATGGTACAACTAGGAACGTAGATTTGATGTTTTGCAACAATTGTCTCCATCAAAGCCGGCATCCAGCTATTAGCTGCCCTCATCACAGTATTACGAGGGTTACTCCAAAAGAAATGCATCCATTTTTAAATCCATCTTTTATTCTACATGTTTGAAAGTTTTACAGTGTGTAGATACATCTTTTAGGAACAATATTTTCATTGCACCATATAATTTCCATCCCTCTCAACTGCATTATGCCATCTTGGAACCGGCGCCTGTGTACCCGAACGGTAAAATTCTAGACCAACATGTTGGGGGCACTGTTTGGCAGCGTGCACAAGGGAGTCATGATCTTCAAACCTTGTTCCACGAAGAGAGTCTTTCAGTTTCCCAAAGAGGTGATAGTCACATGGAGCCAGATCAGGACTGTAAGGCGTGGGTTTCAGTGTTGTCCATCCGAGTTTTGTGATCGCTTCCACGGTTTTTTGACTGATATGTGGCCGTGCATTGTCGTGGAACAGCAAAACATCCTGCTTTTGCCGATGTGGTCGAACACGACTCAGTCGAGCTTGAAGTTTCTTCTGTGTCGTCACATATGCATCACAATTTTTGGTGGTTCCACTTGGCATGATGTATACAATCAAGAGTCCTTCGGAATCGAAAAACACCATAGCCATAACTTTCTCATCAGAAGGTGTGGTTTTGAATTTTTTTTTTTTTTCTTGGGTGAATTTGCATGATGCCACTCCATTGATTACCTCTTCGTCTCTGGTGAAACATGATGGAACCATGTTTCATCACCTGTCACAATTCTTCAAAGAAATTCATCTCCACCATTCTCGAACTGTTCCAAAAGTTCGCTACATACCGTTTTTCTTGTTTCTTGGTGAGCCACTGTCAACATCCTGGGAACCCACCTGGCACAAACCTTTTTAAACGCCAACACTTTCAGTATTCTGAAAACACTTCCTTCGCCTATCGCAACGCAGCGTGACAACCCGTTCACTGTGATGCGTCTGTCAGCAGTCACCAATTCGTTAACTCTCTGCACATTGTCTGGAGTGTGTGCAATACGAGGCCTGCCGCTGCGAAGGCAATCCTTAATATTGCCGTGCCCGCTTTCATCACGTAACCTGCTTGCCCACCGACTAACTGTAATGCGATCGACAGCAGCATCTCCATACACCTTTTCCAACCTCTTGTAGGTGTTTCCCACTGTCTCGTTTGAACAGCACAGGAATTCTATGACAGCGCGTTGCTTCTGACGAACGTCAAGTGTAGCAGCCATCTTGTAGACGTGCTGTGATTGCGACACTCACGGGAACAGGTTCAACTAAGTTTGAAAACAAGCGGGAAGGACGTATCTACACACTGTAAGACTTTGACACATGCAGAATGAAAACTGTAGTTTTACAAAAATAGTGTGCATTTCTTTTGGAGAGACCCTCGTTCAACAAAGCAATTGGGCGAAAGCTATGAGTGGCAGCCGTTCCAGGGCGATTCGGGATTAAAACAATTTTTTCGTACTTTGAACGAGGTAAGCACTACTCTACCGTGTAACACTTCATTCAAAAGGGACGTAAAGGAAGTACCGAACAGAGGCCAAAAACGTAGGTAAAATTCCTTAGAAAGTATATCCAGAATCAGGGACTTTTGGGAAGGCAAACACACAATACGTTTATAAAATTCCTCTGGATGAAAGGTAGCTAAGAGCGTATCATTATGTTTATGTGCTGACTACTGAGTCGTTTGGAAGCACCGACGTCGTAGATGTGGACATAGTATCGGTGTAAGACATGCACTATATCAGCTTGGGCCATGAGGATACGTTCATCTTTTCTTGTGAAAGAATTAATACAAGGGCGCCAGCGATGAGTCTGATACCGAAGAAAATGATGTAAGGAAAACAGTTCATTCGTCGCCAATGAACGTGGCTTTGACGCAGTTTCATACTTTCCATTTGTATCCTCTTCAAGGTCAAGAATTTCGACTTTACACACCTGACATCCGAAAATCGAAGTGATCCGATCATAAAGTTCACGCAGGAGGGGATAGTGAAATTCGTAAGTTCTCCGAAAGTCCTGCACTTTAGCAGGACAAAAAGGCATCAAAGCTTGCCTGAGCCTCGGTTTTTGCCAGTTGTCTCCACCAGTCAAGGACTGAAGAGTACTTCCTAGTGGACCGGAGATTACCCACACGGCACGCATCACGTCATCAAGAGAGGGGTCAGCTAGGTGAGCGACGTTTAACGGAGTGCGAAAGAATTTGACCGGTTGCCGTGCTAGAGTGAGAGTTTCCGTCACAGCGCAGTGATCCTTAAAGCCAGCAGGGATGACTTCATCATTGATAATACCATCTCGCAGGCAGTCTGATGTAAAAGCTATTTAATCTCCTCCTAGAAGTCCCACTGAAGTGGGTAAACGTAAGTAATGTCGTTTATTTACGTATCTAGGCGTCTTTCAGGCGTAAGGAGCGAACCAACGCATGTAATTAACGGCAGACGAAGGTGTGGGATTGGCCATAGGCACAGCTTACTGCCCCTCAGAACGAGGGACATGTAGTGCAAGTCCAATCTGTAAGGCAGAAGCGTTCTGTGGAACCACCAGTGCAACAGGTAACACATTTCCGTTAATTTTTCACTCCTCTATAGTTACTATAGGCGGCAAATTCAGGAAACCGTTGGCCGCTGAAGACGAAGAAGCAAGAGGACATTGCCACGTCTCAGACTGTAACGGGGGGCACAAAGACGAAGGGGAGGACCCCGGTCTGTCTCGACACGGAGGCAGTTCGGAAGGAGCCACTTCGCGAGCAGGAGGGATAATGGAGATAATTTCATTGCCATCCATCGCACCAGGGATGGGAGGTATTGTATCATCGAGAGGAGCAGTGGACAAAATCGATGCGACGTCGCTTTTTTTTTTCTCTCTATTGTAGGTTCTGTCCTGGGGGCAATAGGATTCTGATCCTGTCGCGGAGTTAAAGGCGCAAATTCATTTGCACGCTTATCGGAACTGTCATTTCGGTCATTATGATCGGAAGCAGAAGTAGGTCCGACTTAGGGAGTGGGAGGAACAATATCAGCAACCGACAAGTTGCGACTGTGCACTAATGACAGCTTTAACACAAACATCCTCCGCGGGCAGTTAGATGAAACGTGTCTACTTTCATTACATAGGAAGCAAGTTCCTCTTCACCAGTGTGGATGACCAACACCTTAACCACACGCTTGTGATGGAATATTGTGTTTGAAATGAATTTCCACGGAACGAATTCCACTGTGAGACGAACATTCACCACGGACGTTTTTCCACATTTACTATCAGGAGTCAATACGTCCTTAAGAAAGTGGTCATCAACGTCCGGTTGGAGGTTGAACATTCGAACATTGGTATACTCACCGGCCGCTGTGGCCGAGCGGTTCTAGACGCTTCAGTCCGGAACCGCGCTGCTGCTACGGTCGCAGGTTCGAATCCTGCCTGGGGCATGGATGTGTGTGATGTCGTTAGGTTAGTTAGGTTTAAATAGTTCTAAGTCTAGGGGACTGGTGACTTCAGATGTTAAGTCCCGTAGTGCTTAGAGGCATTTTATTTGGTATAGTCAATGTCAGCATCTGCAAGCGACATCATGCTAACGGAATTATCGCGGTGCTTGATCGAGACCTGAGACCACGTCGCGATAGTAATCTTTCGTCGTGAAGGGGATCCAAAAAACTTAACCTAAAACACATAATCGTCTGGGTCGAAATACGCAGGGCGACCTGATCAAAGTTCACAGGAATGGTATCGACAGGCCAATCGTGGATTGTTAGAGACCCGGGCTGCACTTGCCGCGCTGTTTTATCGAAAATATAGCTGACAGTACCTTTTCGTGGAATACACGTGGAAACCATGGTAGCCATACCGGAGCGGCCGACGCCGCTGCAAGTAGACGAACACAGACCGACAGCAACGCGGAGCCGAGGCGCAACGACTCACTCAACACTTAGAACAACACTAACGAGGATAAATCCACACCAGCGACGCTGCGGCAAGTGAGATAAACAAGAACCTCCCGCTCGGCGCCCGAAGCAAAACTATTGGCTCCCCATGCACGATCCACGGCCAGACCCAGACTTACATATGTACTCGTACATCCATTATGTATACTTCCGTGCAGGCGAGACATTTTAATTGAAAGTCGCTTGCCCGGTGTCTGTGGATAAATACGATATAGCGGTGCCTATTTTATCCCGAATTCGATACAAAGTTCTCTTGGACATGCACGCATGTCTAAAGGAACGGGCACTGCGTCGTTACAGCCGTCATGAAATAAATTAAATCTTTCCGCAATTGTATGGACAAACATCAGCTGTAAAATGGAATCAAGACAGTGAAAACTTGTGCCGGACCGGGACCTGAATGCAGATTTCCCGCTTACTATTGCATGCTTGCATGCATGCGTGTCCAAAAGAACTTTGCGTCATATTCGGAATAACACAGGCTCTGCAGTACCGTATTTATCCGCCGAAGAGTGGTTGGCGACATATGGAAGTTTGGGTCTGGCACGGACAGCCAAACGAAACAATTAACCACAGTGCAGTATTTTAGTGACCGTTAAATAAAACGACAAAACACATTGTAGCCTCAGATCAGCTGTCCTAGCTGTTGTCAAAAGTATCTGAACGATCTGAACTTGAGTATTGCTCATCAGTGCGGGATCCGTACAAGGTCGGGTTGACAGAGGAGATAGAGAAGATCTAAAGAAGAGCGGCGCGTTTCGTCACAGGGTTATTTGGTAAGCGTGATAACGTTACGGAGATGTTCAGCAAACTCAAGCGGCAGACTCTGCAAGAGAGGCGCTCTGCATCGCGGTGTGGCTTGTTGTCCAGGTTTCGAGAGGGGTGCGTTTCTGGATGAGGTATCGAATATATTGCTTCCCCCTACTTATACCTCCTGAGGAGATCACGAATGTAAAATTAGAGAGATTCGAGCGCGCACGGAGGCTTTCCGGCAGTCGTTCTTCCCGCGAACGACACGCGACTGGAACAGGAAAGGGAGGTAATGACAGTGGCACGTAAAGTGCCCTCCGCCACGCACCGTTGAGTGGCTTGCGGAGTATAAATGTAGATGTGTATTTATCCTAAAATTTACGTAAAGGTTGTAACTTGCAGTGTTCATGCGTTCATGTCCAAAGGAACTTTACATCGTATTCAGAATAACATAGGCACTGTGATATCGCATTAACAAATTAATATCTTGCGGAAAACTTATAACGACAAAGCTATGGTGCTACAAGGGTTTGTTTTCATAGGATTACAAGGTGTACGGAGCAGTAAATGAAATATAAATGCACACTGACTGGAGCGTGCAGGCTGCAGATTACCCACTTTAAAAGTACCGGATAAACTGTTGACAGCACAATACAACTGTTCAACAACTCCAAAGTAAAACATATGCTCTTCCTATTACAGCTCTTAACTCGCCTCCTGTGGATACCATCCCTTCCAGCAGCTAAATGAATGCCATGAAATCTCTGAATTAAAAACGTTGGTTCAAAACTGATTCATTTTCCAAGCTATGAAAAGTTTTGGGTGCCGTTTTTCGCCAAACAGTTTCGAATGCTTACACAAACAGTTAACTCACAACCCGAATACTATCCGGTTGCTCGTGCGCGTAAAATTTTACTGGTTGACAATTTCTGACATGATTCGACCTCGTACTAATATCTTAACTTCACTTTCTGTCTCATGCTTCAATGCTCTTGAGACATGTTACCGTATCTTCCCTCTCTCCTCATATTTTCTTACTTCATATTTACTGTAGCATAACTCATTTGTAATGAAGCTATATGTAGCACACCTCATTTATAATGAAGTCTGCTGTCCAGCGAAACATTTGAAAATTCCACGAGGAATTCAAGTCCATAATTTGTTAGGATGTCAAGTGTAATCATCGACAAGTCCACTGTTACAACAGAACTTACAGTTTTAACGAAAATTTGTGAACAGACGCCCAACAAGGAACTCAACAACTTTTTTTCGTACATTTACAGAGCACGAGATTGGCAAAAAGTTGTGGCAAAGTAGCTTTTGCGATCAAGGAAGATACACAAGTTCAGAATGTCTGGGTTTTCATGACGAAATGCAATTATGTAAATTGACGAAAAAAGCATGTAGTACATCAATGGGCATTACATCCCGTTCGTTGCGGTGTGAACAGAAACTGGTCCCTCAAGCAATACCCTCTATCCATGATTTCATCATCATGGTGTCACAAGCCACATCTTCATTTATCCATTATTTCTTCATCGTCATGTGACATACCATTCCCCTCCTATCTCCACCTTGCAGAGCCTAGTATTTTGGTATCCATTAAAATGAAAGAACAGATTACAGTGTAATATTTTAGTGGCGGTTGAAGGCAACCGCAAAACAGCCTCAGAGCAGCCATCTTGGCTATTCTCAAAAGTATCGGAACAATCCGAATGGTTTATCCAAAAATTTACATAAAGAATGTAATTGCAGTGTTTCCACCTCTAAATACATAAGCAACACACAGACACACACAATGCTCATGCCATAAAATTATGCAGTTCTTGTGAGCGATCATAGTATGATCTTTGTACTACATTTGTTGAAAGGCATTACAGAGTCTCAAATTAAATATTTTCCACATCTAAGTGATTCTATGATACGTCACAAGTGTCACAACGTTAATTCAACCACTAAAATGTCTTCATCGGAAAAGCAATGCTTATGTCAATGGTGTTTCACGTCTTTTGTGTGTGTGTGTGTGTGTGTGTGTGTGTGTGTACATACATGAACATGCACATGCACACAATGTTTATGCAAGTGTTAACAGTGGAATCTCCGTATCCAAAATATTTGTCAAAATATGCCAAGCGTGATGACACTTCCATCTGAACGTATGTTATTGTTAGTTTACAGAACATACTGACATTACCTGATGTTTTTTCAAGTTTAATAATTCTGTGTCATCTTGCCAAGCACAATTTTAGGGGAGAGGAAGGTAATGAATTGTGTTCCACACAAGAATACATACAATCGATGTTAATGACAAGCTTATTTCCTTTCTTTCACATTTGAAACAGGCCTACTGTAGCGCATGAACAAAAAACAACTTTCAAGTAACGCTTCAATATTTACAAGTTGTAATTATGATTTCAAGTCTCTATAAAAGATTTAAACGCTATTTCTATAATCCACATCTAAATAACATAAAAAAACACATTATATTGTTCCAAAATACACATTGTAGAAACGCACACTACAGCAACAGACAAATGGACTGACCATGCTTCATCTCAGGATGGGAAGTAAGTGGTTTTTTGAAGTCTTTATTGTGATGTCTCACATAAAACGCAGATTGTCGTATTACACAAGGAAAGTAATACAAAATGTTCACAGGCAACACAACATGACCAGAGATGCTGGAGGAACAATACAGATATGAAATATTTCTTAATACAACGATGGAACAAGACAGATACTTCAAAAATACAGTCTTTACACTAAAATAAAGTAGTTCATCAAAATAAATAAAGAATTTTGGAAACATTCTTAACATAATAAATCAGTATAGCTACAGATCCCCCCCATGAACCATGGACCTTTCCGGTGGTGGGGAGGCTTGCGTGCCTCAATGATACAGATAGCCGTACCGTAGGTGCAACCACAGCAGAGGGGTATCTGTTGAGAGGCCAGACAAACGTGTGGTTCCTGAAGAGGGGCAGCAGCCTTTCCAGTAGTTGAGGGGCAACAGTCTGGATGATTGACTGATCTGGCCGTGTAACACTAACCCAAATGGCCTTTATGTTCTGATACTGCGAACGGCTGAAAGCAAGGGGAAACTACAGCCGTAATTTTTCCCGAGGGCATGCAGCTTTACAGTATGATGATGGTCGAAGTAGAGAGGATATAAAATGTAAACTGGCAATGGGAAGGAAAGCGTTCCTGAAGTAGAAAAATTTGTTAACATCGAGTATACATTTAAATGTCAGGAAGTCGTTTCTGAAAGTATTTGTATGGAGTGTAGCCATGTATGGAAGTGAAACATGGACAATAAATAGTTTAGACAAAAAGAGAATACAAGCTTTCGAAATGTGGTGCTACAGAAGAATGCTGAAGATTAGATGGGTAGATCACGTAACTAATGAGGAAGTATTGAATAGAACTGGGGAGAAGAGGAGCTTGTGGCACAACTTGACTAGAAGAAGGGATCGGTTGGTAGGACATGTTCTGAGACATCGAGGGATCACCAATTTAGTATTGGAGGGCAGCGTGGAGGGTAAAAATCGTAGAGGGAGACCAAGAGATGAATACACTAAGCAGATTCAGAAGGATGTAGGCTGCAGTAGGTACTGGGAGATGAAGAAGCTTGCACAGGATAGAGTAGCATGGAGAGCTGCATCAAACCAGTCTCAGGACTGAAGACCACAACAACAACAACAACTACTACAGAAATCTGATTGTGAGCAAAAACTCGAATTTTGCACTAAAATAGAGTTATTTCCAAAAATTGTACGACTTTGAACAAAAAACACACGTGGCATTCCACTCATAAACTATTTAGTTTGTATTACTCGTCAAAATACCCAACGCTAGCTTTTTGGTCCTACTAGAAAAAATTATAAATTAGTTGACACGCATACATTAATCAAAATACATAAAAATTGCTTCTCTGACTTAGTAAAACACAAATGAGTACTGCTGACCTGACACAATTTAAAGTGCACTTTCTGATGAGAATTATCGAAGTAAACAATGTTCTTCTTACGACACTGGCACTGATAACATGTTATGCTTGCAAAAAGTAGTATCAGCTACTCCAACATTTATCCAGATATCTTCCCATGCATAGAATTTATTTTGACCAGTAATGTTACCAAAATCTAATACCAACAAATTGTTTCTCTTGGTGCATCAAATGGTGATTTTTCCGTACCT
Organism: Schistocerca nitens; assembly: GCF_023898315.1. Taxonomy (NCBI): domain Eukaryota; kingdom Metazoa; phylum Arthropoda; class Insecta; order Orthoptera; family Acrididae; genus Schistocerca; species Schistocerca nitens. The sequence continues at coordinate 37,142,262 of NC_064622.1, forward strand.
ATACCAAGAGCCTGCGCGAATGTGGAGCTGTGGAAACATGATTCTCTGGCAGCATACTGAGCAGTAATAATACGTGTTCGTACAGGCAAGGAACGAGTTTCCTACGACTTATATAAAAATCTTGAGTGTGACACTGAAACCAAATGTGCTTCGAAAGGTGTTGCTAATCAGGTAAATATTAATTTTTACCTAAGCAAGTAAGCAATGTTAAGTTGCATCGCATACCCTAGTTTATGTGAATGTACGTAACAACGGAGATAGAAAATTTTTTGCCATCCTTAATATTGTTTAAGTGCTGTAATAATGCGATTGCTTCAGCTAAATTTATGTTATGCTAGGTAATAGTTTAACTTGTGTTATCATTACGAAAACTGTTAAGGTAAATCTTGGGATCAAAAACTCAAAAACTGAAACAATTCCCATCGCCCAGCAGTAAATGAATGTGTAAGTAGGCTGTTTAGATTTTCTTCATTGGTAACGCCATATAGCGCTCTGTATGAAAATCACTGGCTGTGCTGTGTGCAGTCTGTGGCTGGTTTGCATTGTTGTCTGCCATTGTAGTGTTGAGCAGCTGGATGTTAACAGCGCGTAGCGTTGCGCAGTTGGAGGTGAGCCGCCAGCAGTGGTGGATGTGGGGAGAGAGATGGCGGAGTTTTGAAATTTGTTAGACTGGATGTCTTGAACTGCTATATATATTATGACTTTTGAACACTACTAAGGTAAATACATTGTTTGTTCTCTATCAATATCTTTCATTTGCTAACTATGCCTATTAGTAGTTAGTGCCTTCAGTAGTTTGAATCTTTTATTTAGCTGGCCGTAGTGGCGCTCGCTGTATTTCAGTAGTTCGAGTAACGAAGATTTTTGGTGAGGTAAGTGATTTGTGAAAGGTATAGGTTAATGTTAGTCAGGGCCATTCTTTTGTAGGGATTTTTGAAAGTCAGATTGCGTTGCGCTAAAAATATTGTGTGTCAGTTTAAGCTCAGTCCTGTACAATTTTTCTAAGGGGACGTTTCATATGTCGACCCTTAGCCGAGGATACCTCACTGGAATCTTCTGATTTTTTCTTGTAGTTTGTGTAATTAGTGTAACTTTTGTTTATTGCTAGCGCGTAATTGTAGAGAGAATCTCCTTTGTAGTTGCAGTCTTTCACTGTTGTACAGTAAAACAGTTGTGGCATGCATGTAGATTTGCACCAAGTATTTCGCAGCTGCGCTTGCAATTAACTAGATATTATTTTCAGCGCTATGTTAATGTGTTCTCTTATTTTTGCTCTTCAAACTGTGCTTTTCTGTGTTATCGTGTGAGATATTGTGACAATAATGGCGTGTGAAAAACGTAACACTAGGCTCCAAAGTAAACTGAGATATAATAGTGACGAAGTGCGTAGCTTACCAGCACCACTGTGTAATGAATTAACAGACATTCAAAGTAGTCATTTGGTAACTGTGCATAGGGAAATGGAGCGGGCGTCAAATAATGGTGTAGACAGTGAAACAGGTAGTGAACAGGGAACCATTATCGATCGATCAGTCGGCAACAGCTCGCCTCAGGAATCGGGAATGACAGAACACAATATTGCAAATACTCTAGACTCAGGTTTTGGGTTCTCACCGTTTTCTCAAATGAGTGAAGACACATTTTCCGCTTGTCAAAATGTGAATGTTGCCGGTGCAAATTCACTGCCGAAAAGCACTGAGGAACATGTTTCAGACACCAGTGCATTGTTATTACAATTAATGCAACAGATGGGACAAAAGCTACAAAAGTTAGACACAATGGAACAAAATCAGAGACAAACACAGCAAAAGCTTCAAAAGTTAGACAAAATGGAACAAAATCAGAGACAAACACAGCAAAAGCTTCAAGATTTAGACACAATGGAACAAAATCTTCGGACGTTAGACACCACGCTTGAACAAACACGTGAAGATTTAATTACTGAGTTACATAACATTGAATCGAAATGTCAAAAAGTCTGTAATGACGTAAAAACACAAATTTGTGAGCATATTCGACCTATTTTTTCGCGGCATGAAAATGCATTAGAAAATCACGAAGCAGCCATAAAAGAACTGCACACTATTGTTCATGAAAGTCATGAGACCTTGCAAGCTAAAATTGACTCAGTTGCATCTACCGATTCGGTTACGCAACTTGCAAAAACTCATGAAAACTTAAAGGACACAGTAGATACTCTGAAAATTGGTTCAGAAAGACACATGGAGGAAATTAGTTCATTATCAGAGAAAGTAGTCGAACTTTCGGATCAGCTAAATAATTTATCTACAAAGGTAGATGATGAGCTGAATGACACAAGACCTGTAGCCTTAACTGACACTGAAGAGTATGAACAAATTAGAAAATTCAAACAAAATCAAAATCAAATAAATACACAGTACAAAAGAGAAATCCGGGAAGTACAAGATCAGTTGGCACAAGTAATACAAGAATTTCAAAGGACACTGGCGGTCCAACACGGGAAGAGGAAAAGTCACAAAATAGTAACACAGGGCATTTCGGAAATTATGAAAGAAATTGGCAAGGTGCACCGAATTTTGAGATGGAACCACCGACACGACGTAACAATGACCGATATGCGACTAGCCGACATGATGATTTTGACTATAAGCTGTTCATTACTACACGTAAATTCAAAACATTCAAGAATTCCGGCAACGACATTCATCCACAAGCGTCGCTTCATCAATTCTCTCATTGTTTTCCTCCCAACTGGTCATTAGAGTACAGATTATAATTTATGTGTGGCTATTTAGAGAATGAAACAACTGTAAGAATGCGATCGGTCATTCACGATTGCCACGGCGAAGGAGAATTTTATCATGCCTTCCTCTCAGCATATTGGTCTCAAGCTACACAAGACCGAGTAAAACATCATAATGATGAAACATTTCGAACAATCTGAATTCTCCAGTCTTGTGAAATGTTTTGAAGACATGTTGCACAAGAATCAGTACCTGTCAAACCCATACAGCCCCTCAGAACTCATCCGCATTTGCTTAATCAAATTGCCTGAACATTTACGACATATTATTTTGGCAGGACGTTGCAAAGACGACATTGATGCTTTTCAGGGACTGCTACAAGAGTTGGAAATTGACACTGACGGTCGCGGAACGCGAAAACAGGAACACAACAATTACAGGTCGCATCCGTCACAATTCTGCGATGAAAGAAATAATAACTGGACACGACAAGGCTATTCTTACAACGTAAATCGTGACCAAAACAGACACCACCCACATGACAACTACTGGCAGAGTAATAATAATCACACAGAAAGATCGCATTCCCGTAGTAATGATTATAACAGAGTCAATCATAGAAACAGACAATATGGCAACCAGAACTATTATTATCACGGGAGACAGAATAACTTCAGACGAAACGGTACACAGTGCAGTGATAATTCAGGGAGAAATTCTCCAGTACTTAACCGACAAGAAGGAAACTACAGGAACTACCGACATGACGACAGACAATATAATCATAACGACAGACCTGAATTTCATCAGAACTGGCGAGATTCAAACAGAGCAGGGCACTCTCGGCAAGGTGAAATTGAAGAAGTTAGGTCTCCCAATCCCAATAACGACGCACGCCAACAAAGAGATAGCAGACAATGACTTAACCGCAGGCAGCCATGTGCGCCGGCTGGCTCAGACAAAAATAACATAAACGCTAACCTTGTGAAAAATTTGAACATTCTTTACCAATGTACCTTATACCACATGATAATTCCGTTGAAGCTGGAGCTCTGCATAGTAGGAAGAGTAAAGGCTTGCAGCACATTTTACATGTAAAACCGTTTATTGAAAGATAATCTACTTTTTATCTTTGTCTTTGCCATAAAACTTTTCACTTCACGTTACTGGTACGCGTTATCACACTTAGAAACTGTTACCATGCAACAATGTTTTGAAGTTAACTATCCAGTCTAGAACCCAAGGGAACATTTTTAAACAGAAATTACGAATGCATTGTTATAGTGAAAAGACGACACACTGTTGTTATTTGTACATTCTTGCTTGTTAGTTGCACGATTACGTAACGACAATCAGGCTTACATACTTAGAACATGTACTGGTACTGCTAATGAGATTTTAATGCAACATTTTGGTTTACTTGAAAATACATTCTTTATTTGAAGTACTTTCTGTGAGATTAAAGATGATTGAGTATTTGGTTTCTTTGACAGCTACACGATTATATCATGACGCTACTAATATGTTACAAAATTTACATTGTTGCTTTTGTGGTGTATCTGTTTTATATCTGCACAGTTTTTCTGAATTCTCCTGGAAAGTAAAACATGTTTTAGTAGTAACGTTTGGGGTATAGCTACAATGTGACAGCCTTTTTCGTAGCACAACAATACGTTACAGTATACTACTTTCTTGATCACAGTAAGGTACGTTATAACTGCGATATCTATACGCAATGCATTTCACTTTCGTTTATGATGAGGTACGTATACTGACTGCTGCAGAACTTAGTTTTCGGAGGACGATAACCACGACACTTCCACAGAATTATCTTACAGCAAGACGCACATTTCGCGCTAAAGGACACGTATTTGAGTGATTCAAATGGTTCAAATGGCTCTGAGCACTATGGGACTCAACATCTGATGTCATCAATCCCCTAGAACTTAGAACTACTTAAACCTAACTAACCTAAGGACATCACACAGCCATGCCCGAGGCAGGATTCGAACCTGCGACCGTAGCAGTCACACAGTTCCGGACTGCACGCCTAGAACCGCGAGACCATCGCGGCCGGCATTTGAGTGATTAAATTTGTACTTAAACCATTTATTTTTCAAGATTTTTGAATTACAAAGAAAGTTTTCCAAGATACATTTCATTCCATTGCTGTAATCTGTAACACCTGAGGGTATAATTACATTAATCCCCGGGGGGGGGGGGGTGCACACTTACTTTGGGTACCATGTGTTTGGCAAGCACAAGGAGCCCTAGCTAATATGGTATTTCCTTATACAACTTTACACATCGGTACCATATTTCTCTGACACATAAATTACACAGCTATCTGATGATCTAGCTGGGAGAGACAAACATTTATTTTACTACATCAGTGACAGATGTTTACGTAATTACACATTGGATAACTTCACACTTATGAAACTGTGTTTTGTTTGTACTTTGTGAACTGTTCATATTTTTTTGGACCCATTGTGATACTATGAGAGCTTTGAATGATGTATTTGGTGTGGGATCATGATTTTAAAGTACGTCTGAGGTAGATGAAATGAGCAGAGAATTTTTTTTAGGTTTTGAAATTATTGGAGGAAGCTACGACGATTTTGAGAATTGACTGAGATGTTATGATAATATTATGATGACGATATGTATTACGCTGTTGAGGTATGTTTATGATCAATAAGATGATGATACCATATATGAGGAATTTGATTATGCTACGTATTTCTTATGATGAAATATTGAATAAGTGTCGACGAATATGTATATGTATAATAAGGTAAGGAATAATGAGTAGTGGTTAGGGACTATGATTAGTGGAAAAGGATGTTGGAAACCAAGAATTGTACTTTAGAATTATGAAATGTGTGTACATGTGTGAATGTATCACAATGCCACTGAAAATTTTTTGGACACTGTTGTATTTATAGGATTTTGTTCCTACACATTTGTAACACAAATTCTCGACCTGTGAAATTTTTTATATGAGACTGCCACTGTAGCAGAAACTGCTGTCATAAATATTTCGGTAGGAAAGTTAAGTGTCCTTCACGTAATGCGGGGTGGGCACCCAGCTGCGCGATAGTCACCTGGGAAAAAGCCATTAGTGTGTGCCTTTCAGAGGCACAGGTGGAGAAAAAAAAGATGCCATTATCCTCACTATTGACATCCCTTTGTACAAAGCATCGCAAATACGACACGCTCATAACTTGGAAACATATTGTACTTTGTGCTACTTACTGTAATGCTTATGAGCTGATGGAAAATTTTCTTACATATGCACACCTGATTATGACAAGTGTCTTTCTACGAGGGTTGAGAGAATTTCTACTAACTTATGAAATGCCACATGACTATTGAATGATATTTTTATGCTTCGCTTTAGATAGTTGCTTATTTCATTTGATATCTGGTTTCTAGCTGTGTTGCAGCATTGGTTTTATAAAATTAAATTAAATTCATTTGTTAATGTGAAAACTTTCTGTCAACAGATCTATTAAATACTAATTTTATGATCCATATTCTTCGAAAAAAGAGTACTTGGAATGGAAAGAACAATAAGAAGGGGTTAATAACAGTAACTGCATACATAATTTTCTTTTCAACTACTTGGTAATTTTTCGGTAGAGTAAGTTATCGTGATGCATCACTCTAGTGTTAAGATGTGACATAGGTATTAAACATGGCCATTTTTACTGTAATATTTTTTCTGCTTAAGCTTTGTCATGTTTAGATATAAGTTATTGCATTTGCTGCTGCTGTTTGCCAGGCATAGTGCTACTGAATTTTAATTTGTATTACTCTGTTAAGCCAGTTTTACTACTCATTTATTTTTCTTGTTGCTGCACATTGGCTCGTATTAGTTGTAATGTTGCATTTGCTTGGTAATTTAGATTTACTGTAGCTTGCTTTGCCAATTTCCATTTTTTTGTCATTGCTGTTTGTATTAATTGTTATGTGCTGCTGCATTGCCTCGTCCCTTAGTTTAGCATCTGAGCTCAGTAGATTTAAGTTAGCTTAAGAGGGGGTAAACTATATAAGAAACAAACTATGACGAATTGGAAGAAATGCATTGAGAAGCTATAAGAAAATGGTTTGGCCAAAAAAGTAGTGTACAGTGGAGAAAAACTCTTTAAAAGAGGATGTGAACAGATTACAGAAAGCATGCTTGGATAGGATGTTTTGGTGGAAAGAAATGTTGAAATAAGATGAAAGATCTATGGAATGAAGTTTTGGGTTGGACTGCAGTACCAAATGTTACACTGAAAACAAACCCTGCCCTTTCCTCTTGTGTTATCCCACTATCTGTGTGTGTGTGCCATTGGATATTTGTGTTCTTCCTGTCTTTATGTGTTTATCTGATGAGAGTTATGTTGTAGAATTTTTCTGATAATATGTTATTTACTTTGTAAAGATGTTTAGATACTATTTATTTTGTTTTGTTTTAATGCTCTTGTGTGAAGTTGATGTTTCAAAAGTTATTCTGATCTTTTATATATGTACTTATGTCATAATTCTTGTAACACTGATGTACATGTTTATTTCTATTCTTTTGTAAAGCCTGTTTTACTACAAATGTTATCTGTATTGTTATGTTCTTTAATGATGTATTTTGTACCTTTGTTATTGTATTCTCATGCTATAAAATTGTAATTGACACCAGTTCACCAAATGAAGTAACCTGTAAGCATTCATTTCACTGCACATATTTCTGTTTGTCATAGTATATGCACAATATGTGAAAAAAAAGAGGACTGTTAGTGTTTGGACGTGTGTTAATAATTCAGCAAGGGACTGATTAACAGCAATCCTGGTTCTAAGGACAATTCCAAAAACTTTGTGAGTGGTTTGTGAGTGGTTTACGGACTTGCTATATTCTCCGCAAGACTCTTCAATGGTGATTGTGCACCTGCACAGTCGCAACAGATGGCTGCTGGCCGTCTCTACAAGGTCTACAGTGGGTCTGCATCTTTGATGGCCCACTAATACCATTATTTCTACAAGGACTGCAGTTGGTCTGCACCTCTGGTGGCCCACCAATACCGTAATTTCTACCAGGACTACAGTAGGTCTACTCTGTGATGACCTACCTACCAATATTCTTCAAAACTTGGACTGACTCTGCTGTGGGTTTGCTCTGTTGTGGCGCATTACCTGTCTGCATGTCAAGAGTCAGCACTGTCTTTCTGTTGGAAGGACAACACTACTTCTTCAAGACTGCATGGAAATCCACTAATTCCGTGTGCATTCTCTGTTACTGCTCAGACTTTGAGAGAAAAAAAAAGACACTGCAATTTTACTGTGATGAATGACCAAGACTGTCTTTATGGACTGTGAGAAAATTTTAGCTTTTGACCAACATTGTATCAATAAGTGTGTGCATTTGATATCTTTGTTATTGTAATAACGAAAAATTTTATCAAATCATTATTGGCCACTGCCCAAAACAATTTGTAAAATTTTTTGTGGGGAGCATGGGGGCTATGTAAGAAGGCTGTTTAGCTTTTCTTCATTGCTAACGCCATGTAGCGCTTTGTATGAAAATCACTGGCTGTGCTGTGTGCAGTCTGTGGCTGGTTTGCATTGTTGTCCGCCATTGTAGTGTTGGGCAGCTGGATGTTAACAGCGCATAGCGTTGCGCAGTTGGAGGTGAGCTGCCAGCAGTGGTGGATGTTGGAAGTGAGATGGCGCATTTTTGAGAGCGGATGATCTGGACGTCTGCCCATCAGAGACAGTACATTTGTAAGACCGGATGTCATGAACTGACATATATAATATGACTTTTGAACAATATTAAGGTAAATACATTGTTTTTTTCTATCAAAATCTTTCATTTGGTAACTATGCCTATCACTAGTTAGTGTCTTCAGTAGCGTGAATCTTTTATTTAGCTGGTAGTAGTGACGTTCGCTGTATTGCGGTAGTTTGAGTAACGAAGATTTTTGTGAGGTAAGTGATTTGTGAAACGTATAGGTTAATGTTAGTCAGGGCCATTCTTTTGTAGAGATTTTTGAAAGTCGGATTGCGTTGCGCTAAAAATATTGTGTGTCAGTTTAAGCATAGTCGTGTATAATTTTTCTAAAGGGACGTTTCAAATGCTAACTCATGTTAAGAGTACTCCGCTTCAACAAAACAATATTAAGTATTCATTAAAGAAATTTTAATAATAAAATTTTGGTTAGGTATCTCCATTTTAAAACTTCACTGAAGAGTCCTGCTTCAACTTGAGCCCCACTGACGAGCCACAACGTGTCTGTATACGCCCCAGACAACGGGGGAATACCAATCTGACTTCGATGTCCACAGGGCCCGATATCGAATTGTGATAGTCTACAGTACCATTCCATTTCGTAACAGGACCCCTTTGGTTGTCATCTGCGGCACCCTTACAGCACAGTAGTATGTTGATGATAATCTACGGCCCGTTTGTTTGCCCTTCATGGCAAGCTACCCTGGGCTTACATTTCAACAAGATAATGCCCGCCCGCACACGAGAGAGTTTCTACTACTTGCCTTCGTGGTTGTCAAACCCTTCTTTGCCGTGCAAGTTCGCCGAATTTTTTCCTAATTGAGGAAGTTTGGAGCATGCTGGCGGGTCCCTCCAACCACCTAAGGGTTTTGACGATCTAAGGCAACAGCTGGAATAACCTGGCACTATATCCCTCAGGGGAACATCCAACAACTTGTAACATGCCCTGTTATTTATTATTATTGTTCCCGCTCGTTCGGGATCTAAATAGCAGCCCAAAATTAGATAATTGATTAATGTGACCGTGTACCTAATGGGCTGGCAATCGGATTGGACTGCTCAGGGGATGTTACATTCCGTATTGTCCTTCGCAAATATGGTAATACGTACTGTTTGGTGGTAAGAAGGACACAACACAGTTTCACAAACAAGATCTATATTCTCAGCAAAAGCACAAAATAAGGAGACAGCCACTGCCTTCGTCAATACACTGTTAATGACGGCTAATCTCAGCACAGGTTTCTTTAGTTATTCTTAATCGTCACACGCAACATCCAATCACTGTAATCCAAGTAATGCCGGCGCGGTAGACGCGGAAGTTCAATAGCGGCACTTAATATCACTGAAATCACTCTGCAATTAAACTTTCTCACTTTCCCGTATAATACTAACACAAAGGGGTTAAACCGCGGCGATGGCCACTCCCTTTGTCGATAATTTACATTAATTCAACTGCTGGCTTCTGCACAGCTCTGCCCGCCTCGCGGGAACCTACCACACCCTGACTCCGCACTCTCCACACTCTAACTTCTCTCCGCCCAGTTCTTCCCGCCTCGCGGGAATCTACCCAAGCAGCACTCGGCACTCCGGTGAACCCCCTCTAGCTCTCGCGACCTGCACACACACTACTCGATAGTTGCCCTGTCGACCTGTGTGAGCGCAAACTTAGTAGTAATGGCCTGCGGACCCCTTACATCCCCGCCCTCAAAAACTTCTTTTGAACCGCAGGCGAAAAAGAATCGGCAATGGATTAAAAACATGGTTACATTTGATACAATACAAATAATTAATGAATTTACAATTTGTCAAAATAGTCCTGGACTCCGGTAGTGGGCTGCCTCCACAACTATTTCTACAAAAAGGTATTACATCACATAAATGGTATTGTCCAAAATTACACTTTTTCCTCTCAACCAACAATAGTCCTCTCTAGTCCAATATCAAAATGACAACCCACACAGCATATATACTCAAAAATTATTACCTAAACACAGAACATATAAATTATTACTACAAAATAGTTATTACAGGTTTTATTTTCATCCTTAGATAATCTTCGACATGAAATATGCAACTCTAATTGTAATATATCACAAAACATAATGTAAATAAACCCTTCCCTCTTTCAAAAGTCCATTTTACAGCTAAATGTCCTAACCATGTCTTAGCAGGTTTACTCGGGTCCTGGTAGCCCTCACTCTTGACCGGACCTCACCTGGAGTGTCATTTGGTTTTTCGGTTCCTCCGCCTCTTCCTCTGTAATCAGACGAGTGATTAATATGAATCCTTGGGTCATTGCTTCCCTCTTTGTTTCGATCATTAGCTTGATTGTGTTTCTGTGATCGAACAGATTCCAACTGTTCCAGTATCTTCTTCAAAGCCTCCCTATCTTCAATTAGGCTCTCGGATATAGTTTCTTGCATTCTCTGGCTCATTCTTCTTTTTATTGCTGATATCATTACGTCATCACTCAGGGGTTGTTCCAATGTTTCGTTCAATTCCCACAAATGTTCAGCAAACTCTCTCAACGTTCCTCTCCATGTACTAAGTGACTTGCGATGGAGTAGGTCCTCAATTGCTGCACATTGATGGCTTTTGGACCAGTATTTCTTCAAGAATTCCTCTTCAAACTGGTCATAACTCGTAGTCCCTTCCTTCTTCCTGACTCCCCAAGTGAAGGCCTCACCTTCCATTCGATCTATTGCAAATTGAATCTTGTCTGAGTCCTTAAGATGTGCTGGGAAAACTCCTTTTAGCCATTTCATAAATATCATTGGGTGCAATCCTCCTTTCGGTCTAAATTTCTGCCCTGTATTACTTTGGATGCACCGATTATCACTGCTCATCAATGTAACGACCTTACCTCCCCCAACGGCTAAGGTGGCATTGCTAATTCGTCTATCAATTTCTTCTGTCTTGCTTTCCAATTGCTGCACTCCCTGGTGTAACTGCTTGACCTCCATTTCAACCCTCTTGTTATCCTCTTCTCGTTGCATGGCTATAGCATTTCTCAGATTGACAGCTAGTTGGTTTTGCCTATCTCCTATCCCCTTAACCGCCTCGTTACATTGTTTCTGCATCTGCGTCCCCTCGGTGATTCGATGATTGCAATTTGTTTCCACTTCGTTGATTCTTTCTCCCAATTCGCCTTTCGTTTCTTCAATATCGTTTTCTATCTTTTTTGTTAACTTTCCTTCCACCTTTTCCACGTCTCCCTGGACTTGGTCTATATTTTTCTGTAGCTTACTCTCTCTCTCGTCGTCGTTCATCTTCAGTCGTTTTGGTAACTCCTGTATTTCCTTCCTCAGCTTACCTTCCATCTCTGTGTAAGATGTTCTGATTTCTCGTACTATAGTATCTTGTAAATCTTCCTTTAATGATTCTCTTGTTTCTCGTGAACTCTTCTCTAACGATGCGTTAATTTCTTGTAAACCCTTGTCTAATGATTTGTAACTTTCTTTAGTTTTTCGGAATTCTTCCTTTAACGATTCTCCGGATTTTCGTACTATTTCTTCCCTTTCTTGTAAATGTTTTTCTAATGATTATCTTGTTTCTTGGGCGCTCCTCTCTATCAATTTGTGTAGGCTTTCTTCCCTCTCTCTACTTTCTTTTAGCAAGGTTGCCAACATTGATCGTATTTCTGCATCCTCTGAAATTGGCTTAGCTCTCATCGTTTGTCCCGATGTCTCAGGGTAACTAGTTGAATGTGCTGATGGGCTTCCTAATGACAATCCACAATCACTGATTCCTGAATCATCTCTATCTTCCTGTCCTATCCCTTTCCTTTCAACTACTGCCTCACAGACCTGCTTATCTTCAGAAGACATGTTTGGTTTATATTTAATGCCCAGGCAAGTAATACAAAATAACCTCCAATAACCCAAAACACTCCTAATTACCATGAAACTAATCAAACAGTCCCTGCAATCCTTTCAGTTAATTCCCAAAATTATATTACATGCATGAGCACCGAACATCACAACTCTCAAAAACCTAAATTTCCTATACCATTTTCGCATACATAATTCATGTAAAAATGTTTCACAAGATAATCACAACACTCAAAAATCTAAAAATGCAAAATTACCCAAAACAATTACCATTTATACAGTGCAGTGTGCATAAGTAAGCATGCTATACTTCCGAGTATGTTTCGCAACTTTTTTGAAATTACTGCAATTGAGCACTTTTCCTAATGTAAATATCAGTTAAAAACTGTTTATTTATCGCGAAGACTGCACACTGCAATTTAATGTTATGTTAACCCGTCGTCTTCACTCACCAACCGACGTTACCGCGAGTCGCGATGTTTTGACGTTTGAGATGGGCGTGGCTGTGCCGCCGCTGGAGCTCGCGTGAAGTTCAAGATCAGGTGCAAGGCGACGTAGTTCCCCGTCGGCCGCTCCGTGGCGCTGCAGGCGGGCGTAGTTCGTAGTTCGGCCGCTAGATGCCGGAACTGCGCTCGTTGTCTCGAAGTTGTGTCGCTCCGTGGCGCTGTAGGCGGGTGTAGTTTGTAGTTTGGCCACTAGATGCCGGGACTGCGCTCGGTATCTCGAAGTCGCGTCGCTCGCCGTGGTGTCGTGTGAAATCACCTCGCGGATCGAAGCTCTTTGGTGCAACTGCTACACGGCTCTGTGTGACGTCACTCATTAATTGCGTCGCCACAATACCTTGTCGTCAGCATAACAGTTTGTGGGTCCACACGAAACCGTCCGATTTTCACCGTTCAAAAGGCAATTTCAGTCAACATGTTATCATTAAACACCTTTCTAACAATTTTTGTGACGAAATCTTGGCTTGCCTCACTATTTTACTGTTCACACGTGTCTTTCTTTAGCGTCCACTTTTCACAGTTTTTCGTGCGAATTTTTGCATTTGCACTTTACAACACAGTTTATTGACGCTATTTGGCTATTTAATATGGCAAGAAAAACAGTTTAGTCACAAACATAAGATATTATTACTTCGTATTGTTCAAAAAATGCACTGTTTCTTATGGCGATTTTAACGTTCATGCACTGTCCCGATTCCACATTGAAAAATTAGTTTTCTGGCGATAAGCAAGGTAAATTACCTATTGTTCATTACGACTCATCCGAAAATTGCACTTGTCCTTTCATGGTAAGCCAAGGGTGTAACAGGACCCTGTTATTTATTATTATTGTTCCCGCTCGTTCGGGATCTAAATAGCAGCCCAAAATTAGATAATTGATTAATGTGACCGTGTACCTAATGGGCTGGCAATCGGATTGGACTGCTCAGGGGATGTTACATTCCGTATTGTCCTTCGCAAATATGGTAATACGTACTGTTTGGTGGTAAGAAGGACACAACACAGTTTCACAAACAAGATCTATATTCTCAGCAAAAGCACAAAATAAGGAGACAGCCACTGCCTTCGTCAATACACTGTTAATGACGGCTAATCTCAGCACAGGTTTCTTTAGTTATTCTTAATCGTCACACGCAACATCCAATCACTGTAATCCAAGTAATGCCGGCGCGGTAGACGCGGAAGTTCAATAGCGGCACTTAATATCACTGAAATCACTCTGCAATTAAACTTTCTCACTTTCCCGTATAATACTAACACAAAGGGGTTAAACCGCGGCGATGGCCACTCCCTTTGTCGATAATTTACATTAATTCAACTGCTGGCTTCTGCACAGCTCTGCCCGCCTCGCGGGAACCTACCACACCCTGACTCCGCACTCTCCACACTCTAACTTCTCTCCGCCCAGTTCTTCCCGCCTCGCGGGAATCTACCCAAGCAGCACTCGGCACTCCGGTGAACCCCCTCTAGCTCTCGCGACCTGCACACACACTACTCGATAGTTGCCCTGTCGACCTGTGTGAGCGCAAACTTAGTAGTAAGGGCCTGCGGACCCCTACAAACTCTATTAGTCAAGGCCAAGCCGAAAAACTGCTTGCATAATGGCCACCAATTTTCTGAAATTGTAGTCATTTGTTAATCTTCAGATTTACATCTCAACTACCGACTGCCATTCCGTTCCGATACATCCATCGTGGTGCGTTGTTTTTTTGTGTGTGATAAACATCCAAACACCTGTCACTGGACTTCAAAGTGGGATGTATCAACCCTTCGCCTTTAATGAGTTTGTGAAGAAATGGCAGACCATTCGTCCTCAAAAGCCGAAACCAGAGCAAATTGTGATGTTGGGTGGCTGGGATCTAGGACGAAGTCAACGTCGTTACTAATCCCAAAGATGTTCCGTTAAGTTCAGATTGGGAACCTTGGCTGGCCCGTCGATTTCTGGTACCTTATTATCAGCAAACCATTCTCTCTCATACGTTGCCGTACCACACGGTCCATTGTCATTCTGGAACAGTCATTTTCACGGAAAGGCTGTACTGTTATACGGAGTTCTCTATGCTGTAAAATGTGTTCATGTTCTTCCGCTTATAGCGTATTCTGAAGTGCAATAAGGGGACCTACACCTTAACCAGGATAGAAAGAAATACACCACCTCCTCTGTACTTCACTACTGGCCCCGCACATGGTGGTAAGCAACTTTCTTCATGTGTTCGCATAGGCAAACCCGTCTATCAGACTTCCACATCATATAGCCTTACTCAAGACTCCTAATCATTCGCTTCCAGTCATCCCATTTACATCGTCTCATGTGCCGCTTAACACTGGCTGCAGAATCATGTCACTGACAAGCAATTGCTCGACCGTTCCACCTAATACATTCTGACTCCCTGCACACTGCGACTGTGCTAGTCAGACTGCTTGTAGCACTTTGTAGCTCACGAGTGATCCTTGCCGCTGGTTTCATGTGATTCTTTTGTTCAATCACTGATACGCCCGCAAAACCCGCTGGGCAGAAATGGTGATTAGGATTGTGGAAAGGGCAAAATACGGTCTCGGTCACTGTCACTTCAAAATTGTAATTTATTGTAATTTGATAACTCCTTTAAACTAAAGCGGCACGCAGCCGAACTTTTACAACTACGAGTTTCAAACTAAAATTCTTTCACGGCTGAAGGCATCCAAACAAGAAATCTTAAACGCAACAAAATAAATTTCAAGTAAACAAGGACACGCAGTTAAAATTACAAATAAAAAAAATTAATATATGTATATCACAGCTAGGCTGAAAGCCTCAAGGCAAAAGTGGATAGACAAACGTAAACAAGATGCAATACAAACCGCTGAAGGCACACAATAAAATGTTCAAGATTTTAAAATAAATTACCATAACCTTTCAAAGGCAGAAGGCCGCAATGCTTTT
The DNA here is from genome assembly GCF_023898315.1 of Schistocerca nitens. NCBI lineage: Eukaryota > Metazoa > Arthropoda > Insecta > Orthoptera > Acrididae > Schistocerca > Schistocerca nitens. The sequence goes on from NC_064622.1 coordinate 37,158,011, forward strand.
GCTTAAAGGGTAATTTTTAAAAGTAAGGTTTTAAGCGGATGAAGGCCCACTATTGATTTTCCAAAATTCAAAAATACCATTAATTTTTAAGGGCAGAAGGCCTCATTGTTTAAGCTTGAAAGGTAATTTTAAGAATAAGGTTCGGAGCGGCCGAAGGCCCACAATCAATTTTCCAGAATTTTAAAAAAAATATATTGTGGTGTCACCGCCAGACACCACACTTGCTAGGTGGTAGCTTTAAATCGGCCGCGGTCCATTAGTACATGTCGGACCCGCGTGTCGCCACTGTCAGTGATCGCAGACCGAGCGCCACCACACGGCAGGTCTCGAGAGACGGACTAGCACTCGCCCCAGTTGTACGGACGACATAGCTAGCGATGCACACTGACGAAGCCTCGCTCATTTGCAGAGCCGATAGATAGAATAGCCTTCAGCTAAGTCAATGGCTACGACCTAGCAAGGCGCCATTAGTATTACATAGCTTGTATCTAAAGAGTCTCACTTGTATCGTCAAGAGCGATGTACCACAAGGATGGATTAAAGTTAAGTATTCCAGGAGCTACGTACTTTTCTTTATAGCATTCATTACGTATCCTGTTTCAGACCTATCTACTAGCCTGCGTGAGTTAACGCGTGCCTTTCGGCTGCTTCCGAGTGGCGTGGCTGTCTTGTTACGCCACAACATATATAAGCATAAGCCTTAAGTTTTAAGTAGCTGAAACCGCACTAAATGAAAAGTCAACACAACGGCAATAACCCTTCAGCAAATATCCACTTGCTGGAATTCACACTTACTTATACGCGGGTGAAGACGTTTAATTTACATAAAACACACTATAACCAAGAATTTTTTAAAATCATTGGCTATGATAGAATATAAACAGACAATTAAACACCGGTGAGAAAGACAGTAAAGGCAACGGCACTCAGAAGCCTCCAGGTGGTGGGTCTGCCCTCGTTAACTTAGGTGAGACAGGTAGTGAGTCAACTACACCTGATCCGTCGGTAACCCAAACAAGGGACAGCCACAGACCGACCGACAAAACGACTTGCTTGCCACCAAACGGTACATGAGAACTCAAACACAAAATGTTACAGACATTACTATCCACAATGAAATATGTATTAAGCTGTCAAAACTACACACCATGTTGGAAAGCGACAACAGGTGAGGAGAGGACGTTGCCTGAAATTACATTAATGGCTAGCGCAGGTAAACGGAACACTAACGGCCGCGAGGCATAAAATTCCGCTGGTGCACTTGAATTGTAGTGAACCGATGTAGTTAATTCCAACGCACGGCGGCTCGATTTCACCACTACAAACACTCGGTGTTGCTCACAGGAAAAGCTCCGCAAGAGCGAACCACCGAAACCAACGACACAACATGAACGGACGTGGCTTGAGTACTTAACACACCACTCAACTTTGACGTCGTGGGTCGGTGAGCCACGAAGCTCGTAGCGATCGTACAGCTCCACTCACGCTCCGACACTGCGCAGGGACCGGCAGCGGACCCAGCCGACTGCACCGCGCGGAGATAACTTCCCTGGTCCGCAGCAACCGACCGACTCCTCTCCGAATGCCGACGACATCTAAAATAGTCGTCAGTGGAAATAAGTCCAACCACACACACAACCTGCCAAACACTTGCACGAAGACCTGGACGATACACAACAGTAACTAAACAGACATGAAGACAAATTGGGAGTCGATGCACACACACACACAGCCGACTCATGAACGATCGGCGAGCCAAAACGCGTCGTCCAGTAGGACGACCGACCGTCGATCCACCAAGACCGTGGATCGGCTCAAGTGATGCGTGGCGGCAATGGTCGGGCGAGCCATCCGACGCAGACCTCACTGTTGCTCCAACCCGACTGCACGAGTGCCGCATTGCAACTCCCCGACTGGCAGGTCCGCACTGAGCTCCAGACGCGTTCCAACCGACTGGCAGACCCGAACTCGCGACCCGAACTGGCTTACGACAGACAACGACTGGAAAGTAATAGCAGTCGATCAAAGATACTAACAAGGGAACCTCCCCATCGCACCCCCCTCAGATTTAATTATAAGTTGGCACAGTGGATAGGCCTTGAAAAACTGAACACAGATCAACTGAGAAAACTGGAAGAAGTTGTGTGGAACTGTGAAAAAATAAGCAAAATATACAAACTGAGTAGTTCAAGGGAAGATAGGCAACATTAATGAGAATGGGAACGCAGGAGCGCCGTGGTCTCGTGGTAACGTGAGCAGCTGCGGAACGAAACGTCCTTGGTTCAAATCTTCCATCCAGTGAACAGTTTAATTTTTTATTCTCAGTTTATGTGACAAACTCTTATGTTTTCATCACTTTTTTGGGAGTGATTATCACATCCACAAGAAAACCTAAATCGGGCAAGGTAGAAGAATCTTTTTACCCATTCGCCAAGTGTACAAGTTAGATGGGTCGACAACATATTCCTGGCATGTGCCGCACATGCCGTCACCAGTGTCGTATAGAATATATCAGATTTGTTTTCCTGTGGAGGAATCGGTTGACCTATGACATTGCGATCAAATGTTTTCTGTTCCCATTGGAGAGGCACGTCCTTACTTCTACTAATCGCACGGTTTTGTGATGCGGTCGCAAAACACAGACACAAAACTTATTACAGTGAACAGAGATGTCAATGAACGAACGGACAGGTAATAACTATGCAAAAATAAAGAAAGTAAAATTTTCAGTCAAGGGAAGACTTGAACCAAGGACCTCTTATTCAGCAGCTGCTCACGCTACCACGGGACCACGGCGCTCCTACGCTCACTTTGTCCAATTGTTGCTTATGTTACCCATGGACTACTCAGATTGTATATTTTGCTTATTTTTTCACAGTTCCACACAACTTCTTCCTGTTTTCTCAGTCGATCTGTGTTCAGTTTTTCAAGGCCTATCCACTGTGCCAACTTATAACTAAATCTGAGGGGGGTGCGATGGGTAGGTTCCCTTGTAGGAGAGGGGATATATCGACACGCGCTGCTAACGCCGCTGACGGCCAGGCAAAGCAGCAGCTCAGTGACAGTAGTAATTTAAATTAACGTTGTGAGTACGTTAAAAACAGGGTGTAACATACATGATGGCGGAAAGACGAGCTACGCACGGCTCACTCACCTCTGCATTACTCGGCGTACCCTGAGGTTGAGTTTGGTCTTCCTTTGAGTATCTACTTGACAAATGCATCACCAACAATCTGTAGACTAGTGGCAATGTCTTTGATGAATTTGTCACTCGGATGACATCCGGTATGCGAGTACACTGACCTCCCCTGACCGACGCAGCATAGTGCCGCTGCTTTTCAACTCGAAACACACTTCTGTCCACCTCAAGAGCATCGTCGTCGACTGTACAGAAAAGCCGCTAAAATTATTTCAGTTCTTGGTGCAACGAATGTGAGCGAATGGTTTTCTTCTGTTATGAAATTGACAAAGTCCTGCTGACGTTAGGGTTTCAGATTTTAATCTCTGTGTGTTTGACAGTATAATGACCCAAACTTCCAGATATGTTATTTGCTCTAAAACGGAAATGTCTATAAATCTCGCAAGTCAATGTAGATCAGTACACTGTATTGGCACTGTCTAATGTATATCGGATTGTGAGGTTATTTAAAAATTCGACTTCAAACTGGCGTTTACCACTAATAATCTCACTAAGATTCTTTTCATATATAACGACAGATCGCCTATTGATATATATATAAAACCAAGAATATTCAAAATTCAGTGCAGCGTATGCCCAAGCTTTTCCTTAGGAGAAACAGGAAAGTCATTTAAGACTCGGTTCGTGAACATTTATTGAACAAAGACGACGAGTATCCACATAAGTCAGCCTTTGCAGAACATCTTAAAGTTGAAAAGCACTTACATCCACCGCTTTCGTTACTTAATTTGGAAATCTTGCACATTGTGGATAAAGGGTGCAAACTGAATCTTTTAGAAGGGACAGAAATTTGTGAGATTCCGTACTGGGCTCCAAAGATCTGTTTCATGATCAGCTCTCGCGAAGGACCAGGTGTTTTTGACTACATTTCCTCTCTTTTCAAATGATTTCTGACTTGCCTAGTTGCTTTACCAGCGGTTTATATCACATAATTATGACGACCATATAATGACTTGTGACCTCATTATCTGCTTAATGCTTTTTACTGCATGTTAGGAACGACCACTTGCATCTGGTTGCTCATTTTCTTCCTCAAGTTTGTTATCTAGTCTAGACGTCTTAGTGCTTTTAACGTAATTTATTTTTTATTTTTTCTTTAAATGTGTTTTAACTTTGATGGCTAATGTGAGACATCTACCGTAGAGGTGGTGTGCTGAAGCTGTTATTTATAAGAGTTATTATTTATAAGAGTTACAGGCAGAGCCCCTAAACGGAAAGACAGCTTGTAATTACGCACTCGGACGTCGTGCTCGCCGTCGAGTCGGATGTCTCAGTCAGGGCGGGCCTACTTACAGGGTGTTTCAAAAATGACCGGTATATTTGAAACGGCAATAAAAACTAAACGAGCAGCGATAGAAATACACAGTTTGTTGCAATATGCTTGGGACAACAGTACATTTTCAGGCGGACAAACTTTCGAAATTACAGTAGTTACAATTTTCAACAACAGATGGCGCTGCAAGTGATGTGAAAGATATAGACGGCAACGCAGTCTGTGGGTGCGCCATTCTGTACGTCGTCTTTCTGCTGTAAGCGTGTGCTGTTCACAACGTGCAAGTGTGCTGTGGACAACATGGTTTATTCCTTAGAACAGAGGATTTTTCTGGTGTTGGAATTCCACCGCCTAGAACACAGTGTTGTTGCAACAAGACGAAGTTTTCAACGGAGGTTTAATGTAACCAAAGCACCGAAAAGCGATACAATAAAGGATCTGTTTGAAAAATTTCAACGGACTGGGAACGTGACGGATGAACATGCTGGAAAGGTAGGGCGACCGCGTACGGCAACCACAGAGGGCAACGCGCAGCTAGTGCAGCAGGTGATCCAACAGCGGCCTCGGGTTTCCGTTCGCCGTGTTGCAGCTGCGGTCCAAATGACGCCAACGTCCACGTATCGTCTCATGCGCAAGAGTTTACACCTCTATCCATACAAAATTCAAACGCGGCAACCCTTCAGCGCCGCTACCATTGCTGCACGAGAGACATTCGCTAACGATATAGTGCACAGGATTGATGACGGCGATATGCATGTGGGCAGCATTTGGTTTACTGACGAAGCTTATTTTTACCTGGACGGCTTCGTCAATAAACAGAACTGGCGCATATGGGGAACCGAAAAGCCCCATGTTGCAGTCCCATCGTCCCTGCATCCTCAAAAAGTACTGGTCTGGGCCGCCATTTCTTCCAAAGGAATCATTGGCCCATTTTTCAGATCCGAAACGATTACTGCATCACGCTATCTGGACATTCTTCGTGAATTTGTGGCGGTACAAACTGCCTTAGACGACACTGCGAACACCTCGTGGTTTATGCAAGATGGTGCCCGGCCACATCGCACGGCCGACGTCTTTAATTTCCTGAATGAATATTTCGATGATCGTGTGATTGCTTTGGGCAATCCGAAACATACAGGAGGCGGCGTGGATTGGCCTCCCTATTCGCCAGACATGAACCCCTGTGACTTCTTTCTGTGGGGACACTTGAAAGACCAGGTGTACCGCCAGAATCCAGAAACAATTGAACAGCTGAAGCAGTACATCTCATCTGCATGTGAAGCCATTCCGCCAGACACGTTGTCAAAGGTTTCGGGTAATTTCATTCAGAGACTACGCCATATTATTGCTACGCATGGTGGATATGTGGAAAATATCGTACTATAGAGTTTCCCAGACCGCAGCGCCATCTGTTGTTGACAATTGTAACTACTGTAATTTGGAAAGTGTGTCCGCCTGAAAATGTACTGTTGTCCCAAGCATATTGCAACAAACGGTGTATTTCTATCGCTGCTCGTTTAGTTTGTATTGCCGTTTCAAATATACCGGTCATTTTTGAAACACCCTGTAGTTGTTGCGTCGTCGACAACTCCTATCTGGCGGCGGGCTTCTTCGGCAAGTTACTGGAAACTTCAATGTAGCGCCACTTCTCCATTGCCCACGACGTCACCATCAGCGTATTATTAAATAAACCTAATCATTGTACCCATTCCTCAGCCCCTTTCACGCGCTATGTCATTTTTGTGTATAAATTTTATATGCTTCATGAGCATGTTACATAAGGTCTTAATGCTGTTTCATTTTTTAAGACTGATGTTCTAGTTCGCTTGACTTATTGACACAAGCGCCCTCATTACGCTATGTCTTCGTAAGCTTTTAGGCGCACTAGGGCTCATTGCTTCTTATATAAGTGAAATCTTTCATAGTCAAACTATCAGTTTATTGATGCTTATCATCATATGTCTTATGACTTTTTAATATGTGAAGTATTTTGGTTAATATATCATCGCATTTTTACGTTACTTTTTAACTGCTTGACAATATTCTGTAAAAATTTATCGAAGATACAGTTATAATGTGATTATTACTGTATTTATATTGTTCTTTATTCTGATGTTAATCGTGATCCAACCCTGGTAATGAATAAATTTGCTTCATATCCTTTTTTGTAGGACTCCATCTTTCATACTTTGCTTGACAACTGCTTTCCGATGTAAGCTTATTGTACGCTCTTCTGTGGGTACCAAATTAATTTGTCTAAACTAGTCAGAAAGTTGTTTTAATAAAAATTTGTGTAGCTAATGACTGATTGTTTCCATTCACAAAACAAACATATTGAATTAAATAGTGAATTTGTTGCTTTGATAGAAAAGTTAAAAAAAGATCATAAACCTGGTGATAAATTCCACTTATGCAACATTCTCCTCTGTGTATAAAACACGTTTTTCTTAACTCCTCGTGGCCGTGCGGTTCTGGGCGCTACAGTCCGGAGCCGAGCGACCGCTACGGTCGCGGGTTCGAATCCTGCCTCGGGCATGGATGTGTGAGATGTCCTTAGGATAGTTCGGTTTAATTAGTTCTAAGTTCTAGGCGACTGATGACCTCCGAAGTTAAGTCGCATAGTGCTCAGGGCCATTTGAACCTTAACTCCTCACATTTCAGCATTCGACATATAGCCGTGTCACTCACACACTTGCTGAGAATAGTGTAGTGGTGAGGGATGATAGAGCGCTAAGCAGACTTGGGTGCGCCTGTTAACTGTGAGCGTGCTCTGGGAGTGCAAAGCTTGGCTAGGCCTGGAATGCACACTCTGTGAAGCGGGATAGGAGGCAAACAGTGGAGCATCACAACAGAGTGCAATGTTAGTGCAAGTGCAGGTGTTTGGTAGCACAGTTTTTAGAGTGCAGTGTTGTGCGTGGGACTTCACAGCAGAAGGCCCCTACATGTTACCTAACAGTATCATCAATTATGATTGCACTTAGCCTTGTCAAAGAGGACGGAGGAGCGGACAGAGGTTCAGGGCACTCCCTTGTCCTAGGGGTGGAAAATTATCCCCGAGAGTAGAAAAATTAGCAGTGGTCAACGGCATGAGGATCCTGAAGGCAATGTAAAGCAATGCATTAAAGACACATGACGTGCATCTATGGGACGTGTAACTTCTTACTGAAAAAGTGTCATGATGATCTCTCCATTGGCAAAAGATTCCGGAAGTTCCCTATTCGGATCTCTGAGAGGGGACTGCCAAGGGACAGGTGACATGAGAGAAAGACTGAGTAATCACCAAAAATAAAACATTCTATGAAACAGGGTCCGGAATGACAGAGGTTTGAACGTGACAGGTTGTTGTTGTTGTTGTTGTTGTGGTGGTGGTGGTCTTCAGTCCTGAGACTGGTTTGATGCAGCTCTCCATGCTACTCCATCCTGTGCAAGCTTCTTCATCTCCCAGTACCTACTGCAGCCTACATCCTTCTGAAACTGCTTACTGTATTCATTTCTTGGGGTCCCTCTACGATTTTTACCCGCCACGCTGCCCACCAATACTAAATCGGTGATCTCTTGATGCCTCAGAACATGTCCTACCAACCGATCCCTTCTTCTACTCACGTTGTGCCATTAACTCCTCTTCTCCCCAATTCTATTCAATACCTCCTCATTAGTTATGTGATCTACCCATCTAATCTTCAGCATTCTTCTGTAGCACCACATTTCGAAAACTACTATTCTCTTCATGTCCAAACTATCGTCCATGTTTCACTTCCATACATGGCTACACTCCATACAAATACTTTCAGAAACGACTTCCTGACACTTAAATGAATACTCGATGTTAACAAATTTCTCTTCTTCAGAAACGCTTTCCTTGCCATTGCCAGACTACATTTTATATCCTCTCTACTTCGAACGTCATCAGTTCTTTTGCTCCCCAAATAGCAAAACTCCTTTACTACTTTAAGTGCCTCATTTCCTAATCTAATTCCCTCAGCATCACCCGACTTAATTCGACGACATTCCATTATCCTCGTTTTGCTTTTGTTGGTGTTCATCTTATATCCTCCTTTCAAGACACTGTCCATTCCGTTCAACTGCTCTTCCAAGTCCTTTGTTGTCTCTGACAGAATTACAATGTCATCGGCGAACCTCAAAGTTTTTACTTCTTCTGCATGGATTCTAATACCTACTCCGAATTTTTCTTTTGTTTCCTTTACTGCTTGCTCAATATACAGATTGAATAACATCGGGGAGAGGCTACAACCCTGTCTCACTCCTTTCCCAACCACTGCTTCCCTTTCATGCCCCTCGACTCTTTTAACTGCCATCTGGTTTCTGTACAAACTGTAAATAGCCTTTCCCTCCCTGTGTTTTACCCCTGCCACCTTCAGAATTTGAAAGAGAGTGTTCCAGTCAACATTGTCAAAAGCTTTCTCTAAGTCTCCAAATGCTAGAAGCGTAGTTTTGTCTTTCCTTAATCTTTCTTCTAAGATAAGTCGTAGCATCAGCATTGCCTCACGTGTTCCAACATTTCTACGGAATCTAAACTGATCTTCCCCGAGGTCGGCTTCTACCAGTTTTTCCATTCGTCTGTAAAGAATTCGTGTTAGTATTTTGCAGCTGTGACTTATTAAACTGATAGTTCGGTAATTTTCACATCTGTCAACACCTGCTTTCTTTGGGATTCGAATTATTATGATTTTCTTGAAGTCTGGGGGAATTGCCCCTGTCTCATACATCTTGCTCACCACATTGTAGAGTTTTGTCAGGACTGGCTCTCCAAAGGCTGTCAGTAGTTCTAATGGAATGTCCTCAAGAACATCACCCCTGTATAGACCCTCTATGTACTCCTTCCACATTTTTGCTTTCTCTTCTTTGCTTAGAACTGGGTTTCCATCTGACCTCTTGATATTCATACAAGTGGTTCTCTTTTCCCCAAAGGTCTCTTTAATTTTGCTGTAGGCAGTTTCTATCTTACCTCTCGCGAGATAATCCTCTATATCCTTACATTTGTCCTCTAGCCATCCCTGCTTAGCCATTTTGCGCTTCCTGTCGATCTCATTTTTGAGACGTTTGTATTCCTTTTTGCCTGCTTCACTTACTGCATTTCTGTATTTACTCCTTTCATCAATTAAATTCAGTATCTCTTCTGTTACCCAAGGATTTCTACTAGCCCTCGTCATTTTACCTACTTGATCCTCTGCTTCCTTCATTACTTCATCCCTCAGAGCTACCCATTCTTCTTCTACTGTACACTCCTGGAAATTGAAATAAGAACACCGTGAATTCATTGTCCCAGGAAGGGGAAACTTTATTGACACATTCCTGGGGTCAGATACATCACATGATCACACTGACAGAACCACAGGCACATAGACACAGGCAACAGAGCATGCACAATGTCGGCAGTAGTACAGTGTATATCCACCTTTCGCAGCAATGCAGGCTGCTATTCTCCCATGGAGACGATCGTAGAGATGCTGGATGTAGTCCTGTGGAACGGCTTGCCATGCCATTTCCACCTGGCGCCTCAGTTGGACCAGCGTTCGTGCTGGACGTGCAGACCGCGTGAGACGACGCTTCATCCAGTCCCAAACATGCTCAATGGGGGACAGATCCGGAGATCTTGCTGGCCAGGGTAGTTGACTTACACCTTCTAGAGCACGTTGGGTGGCACGGGATACATGCGGACGTGCATTGTCCTGTTGGAACAGCAAGTTCCCTTGCCGGTCTAGGAATGGTAGAACGATGGGTTGGATGACGGTGTGGATGTACCGTGCACTATTCAGTGTCCCCTCGACGATCACCAGTGGTGTACGGCCAGTGTAGGAGATCGCTCCCCATACCATGATGCCGGGTGTTGGCCCTGTGTGCCTCGGTCGTATGCAGTCCTGATTGTGGCGCTCACCTGCACGGCGCCAAACACGCATACGACCATCATTGGCACCAAGGCAGAAGCGACTCTCATCGCTGAAGACGACACGTCTCCATTCGTCCCTCCATTCACGCCTGTCGCGACACCACTGGAGGCGGGCTGCACGATGTTGGGGCGTGAGCGGAAGACGGCCTAACGGTGTGCGGGACCGTAGCCCAGCTTCATGGAGACGGTTGCGAATGGTCCTCGCCGATACCCCAGGAGCAACAGTGTCCCTAATTTGCTGGGAAGTGGCGGTGCGGTCCCCTACGGCACTGCGTAGGATCCTACGGTCTTGGCGTGCATCCGTGCGTCGCTGCGGTCCGGTCCCAGGTCGACGGGCACGTGCACCTTCCGCCGACCACTGGCGACAACATCGATGTACTGTGGAGACCTCACGCCCCACGTGTTGAGCAATTCGGCGCTACGTCCACCCGGCCTCCCGCATGCCCACTATACGCCCTCGCTCAAAGTCCGTCAACTGCACATACGGTTCACGTCCACGCTGTCGCGGCATGCTACCAGTGTTAAAGACTGCGATGGAGCTCCGTATGCCACGGCAAACTGGCTGACACTGACGGCGGCGGTGCACAAATGCTGCGCAGCTAGCGCCATTCGACGGCCAACACCGCGGTTCCTGGTGTATCCGCTGTGCCGTGCGTGTGATCATTGCTTGTACAGCCCTCTCGCAGTGTCCGGAGCAAGTATGGTGGGTCTGACACACCGGTGTCAATGTGTTCTTTTTTCCATTTCCAGGAGTGTATTTCTTTCCCCCATTCCTGTCAATTGTTCCCTTATGCTCCCCCTGAAACTCTGTACAATCCCTGGTTTAGTCAGTTTGTCAAGGTCCCACCTCCTTAAATTCCCACCTTTTTGCAGTTTCTTCAGTTTTAATCTACAGTTCATAACCAACAGATTGTGGTCAGAGTCCACATCTGCCCCTGGAAATGTCTTACAATTTAAAATCTGGTCTTACCATTATATAATCAATCTGAAACCTTCTAGTGTTTCCAGGGTTCTTCCATGTATACAACCTTCTTTCATGATTCTTGAACCAAGTGTTAGCTACGATTCAGTTATGCTCTGTGCAAAATTCTACCAGGCGGCTTCCTCTTTCATTTCTTAGCCCCAATCCATATTCACCTACTACGTTTCCTTCTCTTACTTTTCCTACTGTCGAATTCCAGTCACCCATGACTATTAAATTTTGGTCTCCCTTCACTACCTGAATAATTACTTTTATCTCATCATACATTTCATGAATTTCTTCATCATCTCTAGAGCTAGTTGGCATATAAACTTGTACTACTGTAGTAGGCGCTGGCTTCGTGTCTATCTTGGCCACAGTAATGCGTTCACTATGCTGTTTGTAGTAGCTTACCCGCACTCCTATTTTTTTATTCATGATTAAACCTACTCCTGCATTACCCCTATTTGATTTTGTATTTATAACCCTGTATTCACCTGACCAAATGTCTTGTTCCTCCTGCCGCCGAACTTCACTAATTCCCACTATATCTAACTTTAACCTACCCATTTCCCTTTTTAAATTTTCTAACCTACCAGCCCGATTAAGGGATCTGACATTCCACGCTCCGATCCGTAGAACGCCAGTTTTCTTTCTCCTGATAACGACATCCTCCTGAGTAGTCCCCGCCCGGAGATCCGAATTGGGGACTATTTTACCTCCGGAAGAGCATGTATTTATGGAAAATTAAGGTAGCAGCAGCAGAAGAAATCGGCTCCATACACAGGTCAACTCCCTGTTGCAGCTCTCTACATGCTGGAGTGGGAATTAAGGCACCATACAGAACTGTTTCCAGATTCTGAGTTTCCAGCAACTGCATCACTGCATGAGCTTGCAGACGTGCTCTCAGCCGCATCGGAGTAGAACACTGAATTGTTTCCAGAATTCGAGCTTGCACTACATCCTTCGCATACAGACAGCAATCGTTGAGTCACATATAGCTGCGAAACTTGAGTTATCATAATTTCAACTACCTAGTTCAATTACTTTCCTGCTTGTCCCTTTCGAAATGCACACCACAAGCCTTATTTTATTTTCCAATGAATTTTGCATTCATTTTTTGGCCAAAAGACAGCATTCGCGGCAAGCGGCTCTTACAAGGTCTATTATAGTACTCCTTCCGTTGTAGGATGTTGCTTACACAGCAAGAGCCATCTCACACACAAGCCTTGGGGGTCACCCCTTACTGAGCCGCGAAATTTTCTGTGGTTTTCCATAGAATGAACTCAACTGCCCGATATGAGTGCACTTGCATTTCTGTACTTCAGCGATCACACTCCGTTTCATTAATACCAGATTCGAATCCTCATGAAGTTACTGCACTTCATTTTGATCGACCAAAGTTTCAGCCTCTCCATATTAATATTTTTATTAACAATACGAAACACTTTGTTTCCTCTCTCTTTATTCAGAGCCATGCGACACACTAAGATCAGACAGCTGTTACGAAGTGAATGACCAACGTATAAATTTGACGTTTTTGACCAAAGCAATAGAAGCGAATGCACTTGTAAAGCTTTAAGAAAGTGGGCCTTTTCATGAATTTTTATCAGATTTACTAACGAGCTGTTCTTCTGCTAAGCTACTTTGTGTTATAAAAGACCGAGGTGACAAAGAACAAAGTAACTGCAGTGGCTAGTTACTGTTTCTTCTTCATTTTAAGAATTGATGTGCATGTTTACCTTGTCAGTTTCTGGAAATGTATCACAAAGGAATTAACGTTTTCTTAATAGTTTATACATCGAACGTTCCGTACGTTTTACAAGTATCTTCATCTTCATTTTTACATTCCGCAGATCTTCCCCCCCCCCCCCCCCCCCATGAACCATGGACCTTGCCGTTGGTGGGGAGGCTTGCGCGCCTCAGCGATACAGATGGCCGTACCGTAGGTGCAACCACAACGAAGGGGTATCTGTTGAGAGGCCAGACAAACATGTGGTTCCTGAAGAGGGGCAGCAGCCTTTTCAGTAGTTGCAGGGGCAACAGTCTGGATGATTGACTGATCTGGCCTTGTAACATTAACCAAAACGGCCTTGCTGTGCTGGTACTGCGAACGGCTGAAAGCAAGGGGAAACTACAGCCGTAATTTTTCCCGAGGACATGCAGCTTTACTGTATGATTAAATGATGATGGCGTCCTCTTGGGTAAAATATTCCGGAGGTAAAATAGTCCCCCATTCGGATCTCCAGGCGGGGACTACTCAAGAGGACGTCGTTATCAGGAGAAAGAAAACTGGCGTTCTACGGATCGGAGCGTGGAATGTCAGATCCCTTAATCGGGCAGGTAGGTTAGAAAATTTAAAAATGGAAATGGATAGGTTAAAGTTAGATATAGTGGGAATTAGTGAAGTTCGGTGGCAGGAGGAACAAGACTTTTGGTCAGGTGATTACAGGGTTATAAATACAAAATCAAATAGGGGTAATGCAGGAGTAGGTTTAATAATGAATAAAAAATAGGAGTGCGGGTTATGACGAGATAAAAGAAATTATTCAGGTAGTGAAGGGAGACGAAAATTTAATAGTCATGGGTGACTGGAATTCGTCAGTACGAAAAGGGAGAGAAGGCAATATAGTAGGTGAATATGGATTGGGGGGAAGAAATGAAAGAGGAAGCTGCCTTGTAGAATTTTGCACACAGCATAACTTAATCATAGCTAACACTTGGTTGAAGAATCATAAAAGAAGGTTGTATACCTGGAAGAATCCTGGAGATACTAAAAGATGTCAGATAGATTATATAATGGTAAGACAGAGATTTAGGAACCAGGTTTTAAATTGTAAGACATTTCCAGGGGCAGATATGGATTCTGACCACAACCTCTTGGTTATGAACTGCAGATTGAAACTGAAGAAACTGCAAAAAGGTGGGAATTTAAGGAGATGGGACCTGGATAAACTGAAAGAACGAGAGGTTGTAGAGAGTTTCAGGGAGAGCATAAGGGAACAATTGACAGGAATGGGGGAAAGAAATACAGTAGAAGAAGAATGGGTAGCTCTGAGGGATGAAGTAGTGAAAGCAGCAGACGATTAAGTAGGTAAAAAGACGAGGGCTCATAGAAATCCTTGGGTAACAGAATAAATATTGAATTTAATTGATGAAAGGAGAAAATATAAAAATGCAGTAAATGAAGCAGGCAAAAAGGAATACAAACGTCTCAAAAACGAGATCGACAGGAAGTGCAAAATGGCTAAGCAGGGATGGCTAGAGGACAAATGTAAGGATGTGGAAGGAGTATATAGAGGGTTTATACAAGGGCGATGTACTTGAGGACAATATTATGGAAATGGAAGAGGATGTAGATGAAGATGAAATGGGAGATACGATACTGCGTGAAGTGTTTGACAGAGCACTGAAAGACCTGAGTCTGAAGAAGGCCCCGGGAGTAGCCAACATTCCATTAGAACTACTGATGGCCTTGGGAGAGCCAGTCCTGACAAAACTCTACCATCTGGTGAGCAAGATGTATGAGACAGGTGAAATACCCTCAGACTACAAGAAGAAAATAATAATTCCAATCCTAAACAAATCAGGTGTTGACAGATGTGAAAATTACCGACCTATCAGTTTAATAAGTCACAGCTGCAAAATACTAACACGAATTCTTTACAGACGAATGGAAAAACTGGTAGAAGTGGACCTCGGGGAAGATCAGTTTGGATTCCGTAGAAATGTTGGAACACGTGAGGCAATACTAACCTTACGACTTATCTTAGAAGAAAGATTAAGAAAAGGCAAACCTACGTTTCTAGCATTTGTAGACTTAGAGAAAGCTTTTGACAATGTTGACTGGAATACTCTCTTTCACATTCTAAAGGTGGCAGGGGTAAAATACAGGGAGCGAAAGGCTATTTACAGTTTGTACAGAAACCAGATGGCAGTTATAAGAGTCGAGGGGCATGAAAGGGAAGCAGTGGTTGGGAAAGGAGTGAGACAGGGTTGTAGCCTCTCCCCGATGTTATTCAATCTGTATATTGAGCAAGCAGTAAAGGAAACAAAAGAAAAATTCGGAGTAGGTATTAAAATTCATGGAGAAGAAGTAAAAACTTTGAGGTTCGCCGATGACATTGTAATTCTGTCAGAGACAGCAAAGGACTTGGAAGAGCAGTTGAACGGAATGGACAGTGTCTTGAAAGGAGGATATAAGATGAACATCAACAAAAGAAAAACGAGGATAATGGAATGTAGTCAAATTAAATTGGGTGTAGCTGAGGGAATTAGATTAGGAAATGAGACACTTAAAGTAGTAAAGGAGTTTTGCTATTTAGGGAGTAAAATAACTGATGATGGTCGAAGTAGAGAGGATATAAAATGTAGATTTGCAATGGCAAGGAAAGCGTTTCTGAAGAAGAGAAATTTGTTAACATCGAGTATAGATTTAAGTGTCAGGAAGTCGTTTCTGAAAGTATTTGTATGGAGTGTAGCCATGTATGGAAGTGAAACATGGACGATAACTAGTACGGACAAGAAGAGAATAGAAGCTTTCGAAATGTGGTGCTACAGAAGAATGCTGAAGATAAGGTGGGTAGATCACGTAACTAATGAGGAGGTATTGAATAGGATTGGGGAGAAGAGAAGTTTGGGGCACAACTTGACTAGAAGAAGGGATGGGTTGGTGGGACATGTTTTGAGACGTGAAGGAATCACAAATTTAGCATTGGAGGGCAGCGTGGAGGGTAAAAATCGTAGAGGGAGACCAAGAGATGAATACACTAAGCAGATTCAGAAGGATGTAGGTTGCAGTAGGTACTGGGAGATGAAGAAGCTTGCACAGGATAGAGTAGCATGGAGAGCTGCATCAAACCAGTCTCAGGACTGAAGACCACAACAACAACAGATCTCTGTTCACTTTGGCGTCATACAAATAACTTCTTCACGTGTAACATGACTGATTAACCAATTCGCACTCCAGCTTATAACGACGCCTGTCGTCCGAACCTGTACGTTTCAATATACGACCGTGCTCTGCCGATGTGGACACTTGAAAAGGATTTTCCCCCCTCCCAACCCTCTCTCCTACTACCTATCACAATAATGTGGTTTGCAGACTCCCACCCTCCAGCTCCCTCTCCCACTGTCATTCACCAAACCGTGGTTCAGACCCTCCCACCCCCCCCCCCCCACACACACACACAAAGCATGTAACTGCGAGGAAACCAGTAATGCAAATAAATCTAGAACTTAAATGAGGAGTTTTGTTTCAATAAATATGCAAGCAGCAGCAGTCGAAGAACTCAAAAATATTCAAATGTGTGTGAAATCTTATGGGACTTAACTGCTAAGGTCATCAGTCCCTAAGCCTACACACTACTTAACCTAAATTATCCTAAGGACAAACACACACACTCATACCCGAGGGAGGACTCGAACCTCCGCCCGGATCAGCCTCACAGTCCATGACTGTTGCGCTTTAGACCGCTCGGCTAATCCCGCGCTGCTCGAAGAACTCACATACTTCCAGGAGTGCTTTCTGATCCAGAATCTCATAAGCCTGAGTGCTCCGAACTATCGATTGTACAGGTTATCATTAGCAATTATGAGATACTACGAGGGTAAAACTGGCAACGGCCTTGCCGCAGTGGATACACAGGTTCCTGTGAGATCATCGAAGTTAAGCGCTGTCGGGCGTGGCCGGTACTTGGATGGGTGACCATCCAGCCGCCATGAGCTGTTGCCATTTTTCTGGGTGCACTCAGCCTCGTGATGCCAATTGAGGAGCTACTCGACCGAATAGTAGCGGCTCCGGTCATAGAAAACCATCATAACGACCGGGAGAGCGGTGTGCTGACCCCACGCCCCTCCTATCCGCATCCTCAACTGTGGATGAAACGGCGGTCGGATGGTCCGGATGGACCACTTGTGGCCTGAAGACAGAGTGCACGAGGGTAAAACTGGCGCATGAAGGCTAGACTTAACTTGTGTCTGCTTTCTGTACTACTGTTATTTCGGATACAGCAGAAGATATCGTTACGTTAAATTTTATCACACATTACAGGGTATCCCTAGTAACCATTAATACGGTAGCTTTATGACGTGGTTGCTGGCAACACCAGGCAGCCGTAAGTTGAAAATGAAAAGCGCTGTATATACATCGGGAGTCGCCATGTGAACTGTGCCAAAACTGGGAGCGGCAGCTTCATTCCATGAGTCGATGGCCTTCCGCACGAGAGTGAGTGTCCGCAGAAAACATCGCACTGCTCTCTTTAGCCAACTCAATCGTTTCTTTTTGGCTGCCAAACTCGTAAATTGGTATCTTACACCCTGCGGTTGTCTCCCTTGTAAATATATATGAGTGTTAAATGCGACGCCACTATGAGTCTGTATTTCGCCTCGGCCCTGATGTTCGTCTTTAAATTTGATTTGAGAGAAACTTTAGCGCGGAGTATTTGCATGATTCAGTAGACAAAATATCACTCTGTTTATTGTGGCCTTGGAACAACTCATGAAGAAAATATATGTTACTTAAACCGTTACAAAAATTTGACCTGTTTTGATCTAAGGAATCCTCAAGACATACACAAAATTAATAAAAGAGTATTTTAGTCAAACAGTTCCTCTAATAGTCGTTGACGCAAACCAAGGACCTAATCAAAATCAGTTGAAGATATCAAAACAGCTTTGGATGAGTGTTTAATCTGATAATAACAAACTGTCAGAGCACGCAGGAAATACACTACTGGCCATTAAAACTGCTACATCAAGAAGAAATGCAGATGATAAACTGGTATTCATTGGAGAAATACATTATACCAGAACTGACATGTGATAACATTTTCACGCAATTTAGGTGCATGGATCCTGAGAAATCAGTACCCAGAACAACCACCTCTGGACGTAGTAACGGCCTTGATACGCCTGGGCATTGCGTCAAACACAGCTTCGATGGCGTGTACAGGCACAGCTGCCCATGCAGCTTCAACACGATTCCACAGTTCATCAAGAATAGTGACTGGCGTATTGTGACGAGATAGTTGCTCGGCCACCATTGACCAGACGTTTTCAATTGGTGAGAGATCTGGAGAATGTGCTGTCCAGGGCAGCAGTCGAATATTTTCTGTGTCGAGAAAGGCCCGTCCAGGACTTGCAACATGCGGTCGTGCATTATCTTGTTGAAATGTAAAGTTTCGCAGGGATCGAATAAAGGGTAGAGCCATGGGTCGTAACACATCTGAAATATAACGTCCACTGTTCAAAGTGCCGTCAATGCGAACAAGAGGTGACCGAGACGTGTAAGCAATGGCACCCCATACCATCACGCCGGGTGATACGCCAGTATGGCGATGACGAATACACGCTTCCAATGTGCGTTCACCACGATGTCACCAAACACGGATGCGACCATCATGATTCTGTAAGCAGAAGCTGCATTCATCCGAAAAAATGACGTTTAGCCATTCGTGCACCCAGGTTAGTGGCTTGAGTACACCATGGCAGGCGCACCTGTCTGCGATGCAGCGTCAAGGGTAACCGCAGCCATGGTCTCGGAGCTGATAGTCCATGCTGCTGCAAACGTCGTCGAACTGTTCGTGCAGATGGTTGTTGTCTTGCAAACGTCCCCATCTATTGACTCAGGGATCGAGACGTGGCTGAACGATACGTTACAGCCATGCGGATAAGATACCTTTCATCTTGACTGCTAGTGATACGAGGCCGCTGGGATCCAGCACGGCGTTCCGTATTACCCTCATGAACCCACCGATTACATATTCTGCTAACAGCCATTGGATTTCGACCCACGCGAGCAGCAATGTCGCGATACGACAAACCGTAATCGCGAGAGGCTACAATCCGACCTTTATCAGAGTCGGAATCGTGATAGTACGCATTTCTCCTCCTTACACGAGGCATCACTACAACGTTTCACCACGCAATGCCGGTCAACTGCTGTTTGTGTATGAGAAATCGGTTGGAAACTTTCCTCATGTCAACATGTTGTAGGTGTCGCCACCGGCGCCAGCCTTGTGAGAATGCCCTGAAAAGCTAATTATTTGCATAACACAGCATCTTCTTATTGCCGGTTAAATTTCGCGTCTGTAGCACGTCATGTTCGTGGTGTAGCAAATTTAATGGCCAGTAGTGTGTCTCTGCCTTGCAAATCTACAAACATTAAGAAAAATATTTCCGGCCAAAATAAAACAAACGAAATCCACTGGCGTGATGAAGTTCAACACGGCAATAGTAGTGAAGATTCCAGACCAGTCTAATTGGTGATGAATGTTTGCTAGAGGTGGCCGGAGTGGCCGAACGGTTCTAGGCACTTCAGTCTGGAATCGCGCTGCTGCTACGGTCGCAGGTTGGAATCCTGCCTCGGGCATGATGTCCTTAGGTTAGTTAGGTTTAATTAGTTCTAAGTTCTTGGGGACTGATGACCTCAGCTGTTAAATCCCATAGTGCTCAGAGCCATTTGAACAATTTTTGTTTGCTAGAGATATGTACACTATATCATCAAAGGTGTAGGGACAGCCCTTTTGTAATGCGGAATTCATCTCTAGGTGTCATGAGAGGCAGTCCCACCAATGTAAAAGCAGGCGGCGAGTACTATTTTGACAGTATTGGAGCAGCTACAACAGAATGGTTCAGTCAAGAGAGCTAAGTGGCTACGAATGTAGACGTCACCTGAGTAACAAATCCATAAGAGACATTTCAACCTTTCTAAAGCGGCTCACATCGACTCTTGGTGATGTGAAGGTGAAGTGGAAACGCGAAGGATCAACGACCGCTAAAGTAAGAGTCGGTATACCCCATGTGTTTAATCACATCGTTGCATACCAAGCTCTGTGAGGGTGAATGCGACCAGATAAACGACGTGTTTTTAATATGGTCTGTTCCTCCCCTTTCTTACTCACTAGTGTCCTCAAAACTCACTTTCAGACACCTGTCTCCATTCCATAATTGCAATACAAGATATGACTACTCCAGCATCTTGGCTGTGACTCTGCAAACACTAAAAATTTCTCCTACTCCGTTTCTGCCATTCAACTTTGGTGCAAATTACCGCTCAGTCAAGAGGAAATTAAAACACCACCTGTTATTATTGGAATGACCTCCCTCTTGGCATAACCCAGCTTTCTTCCTTCTGTTCAAAAGCGAAATAGTATCTCTGTCACATTGTCAACACTATTCAATGTTTTCCTCATCGCTCTCTATCCTTGCTTTCTTTCTTCCATATTACCAACAAATCTTATCCAGTTATTTCAAGCCCTTCTACGAATCAGTCAACTTTTCCAGATTTGATTCATTCTGTGCCGCTGCCATAAATTTACATTTGACATCACTTATGGCGTCCAACAAACGCTTAATGAACGAATTACCTAACACTGTGTCAACTGGACTGAAGTCTCTGAAGTCAAATACGTTTAATACATTATCTGTTAATATTATTTCATTATCATTTTGTATTGTTATTGTTTCCATTATCACTACTCTTACTGTTATTATTTTTATTATTATTAACACTCTTCATATACTATGCACACTCCAGTAATTAATATATTTTGTATTATCATTACCATTATTATTACTATTATTATGCATTGCTCATCTACCTCATATATTTCAAAGTTAATTAACTAAAGATATCTGATTAGATGTGAGGGAGGGCCTGAAATACATTATTCTATCAGGTGAACTAAATGCATGAGTAAATAAATAAATATTACATTTACATCCACTTTTAAAAAGAAGTGATTTAGTACAGATTATCAGTAAATCAGAAACATATTTTTCTCTGTCAAGAGTTTCACGGTGAAGCTTTCTTCATTCAAAAACTGCCAACCGTTGAAAACTTAATTCCAGTTTTCTGGTAAGTAAAGTATTTCGTCAGTATGCGTCTGATGCTTTTATCGTTGTTTCTCTGAATAATCGCTCTCTCCAATATATAAACGACCTAAATTTCTAGACAGTCGGTGGCGACGATTCTAGCATTTTGATGGACTCCAAGCTTTTGGAATCGCTGTAATACCTAAATCTGTTTCTTGTGAACTGTTCTGCTGTTCTGTCTAAATGGTACTTATAGATCTGCGCAAATATTCAATCCTCTATCCGCAGCTTTGGAAACAATTATTGCAGGACACACAAAAGAACATTTTATCATTAATTTACACATCTAGTCATTGATAAGCATTGAATTACGAATATTGAAAAAGTGTACTATCAGCGATTTATCATTTCTTATTCAGTTAGCAGCAGGACTTTTACAGTATACTACCTCTTCGTATCCTATGTTACATTTTCGTCTTATTTACTCGTTCCAGTGTGCTGTGATGGTGAAACCAGTTTCCCTTGTTGAATGGCTGTATGGACACGTTCCGAAAGCCAGTAAATTAGAAAGAAGAAAAAAGCTGATGAGACGCGACATAAGCAGTAGGGGAGCAGATTGGAAGATATTTTGGAAGAATAATCAGAAAATCCGGCTAATCTGTTAAAATACTCGCAGACAAAATAGACTAAAGAGCCAAAGAAACTGGTACACCTCCCTAATACCGTCTAGGGCCCCTGCGAGCACGCAGAAGTGGCGGAATACGACCTGGCATGGACTCGACTTATGTCCGAAGTCGTGCTGGAGAGAACTGACACCATTAATCCTGCAGGGCTGTCCATAAATCCGTAAGAGTACGAGGAGGTGGAGATCTCTTCTGAACGGCACTTTGGAAGTCATTCCAGATATGCGCAGTAAAGTTCTTATTTGGGGAGTCTGGTGACCAGCGAAAGTTTTTAAACATAGAAGAGTGTTCTGTACGTTTGGGGTGTCACATTGTCCTGCTGTAACTCCCCAAGTCCGTCGGAATGCACAACGGACATGAATGGATGCAGCTGACAAGACAGGATGCTTACGTACGTGTCACCTGTCGGAGTCTTAGCTAGATGTATCAGGGGTCCCATATCGCTCCAACTGCGCACGCTTCACACCATCACTGAGCCTCCACCAACTTGAACAGTCCCCTGCTGATATGCAGGATCCATGGATTCATGAGGTTGTGTCCATACAAGCAAACGTCCATCCACTCGATACAATCTGAAACGAGACTCGTCTCACTATGCAACACGTTTCCAGTCATCAACAGTCCAATGTCGATGTTAACGGACCCAGGCGAGGCGTAAAGCTTTGTGTCGTGCAGTCACGAAGGGTACACGAGTGGGCCTTCGGCTCGGAAACCCCATATCAATGATGTTTCGTTGAATGGTTCGCACGCAGACACTTGTTAATGGCCCGACTTTGAAATCTGCATCAATTTGTGAAAGGGTTGCACTTGCATCACTTTCAACGATTCTCTTCGGTCGTCGTTGGTGCCGTTCTTGCAGGATGTTTTTCCGGCCGCAGCGATGTCGCAGTTTTGTTGTTTTACCGGATTCGTGAAATGACCGCGCAGGAAAATCCTCACTTCATCGCTACCTCGGAAATGATGTGTCCCATTGCTCGTGCGCCGACCGTACCACCACGTTCAAACTCACTTAAATCTTCATAACCTGCCATTGTAGCAGCAGTAACCGATGTCACAACTGCGCAAGACACTTGTCTTATATTGGCGTTGCCGACCGCAGCGCCGTACTCTGCGTGTTTACATATCTCTGTATTTGAATCTTCATGCCTATACCAGTTTCTTTTGCACTTCAGTGTAGTTGAGACCTACGTGAAAGTACTGCTCGAGCGTTATGGTTCTTTTCATCTATGTCTGCCTGTAGACGTCACATGAATGGAGACACGTGCTACTTTGAGTATAACGGTTCAGTGTAGCCCATACGAAACTGTAATATATATGATCAAAGAAATTAAATGACACCCATTAAAAATATTTAGTGCTCCTGAAACTCAATGTGTTGATAGAAAGAATCGGTATTCTAGGGTGAATGCGCGGAAACTATTTGGTGTAGAGGCATCAAAGTAAAATAGGGGACGTTAGGGCATGAATGAACAGAGGTAGTCATCCTCATTCATGATCAGAAACTGTTTCAATAAAGGAAAGATAACTTTATTTTCTGAACTTAAATAAGAATATTTTATGGTTGGCATTTTTTGCAAAACTGTTTCGAGAAGTAGCAGAATATCGCTTATGGACATGGTCATGAACCAATACTCACAACTGGAGCTGCGTAGATTTTAAAATGTAGTGTGCGATAGACGGTACGTATTTGTGAGAACATGGGGTGTATGCTTATCAATATCGCCAAATGGAAATAAAATATTAGCCAATGCACTGTTTGATCAATATAATAATACAAGAATGTAGTTCACGTGTGTGGACATAGCAGTGCTAGGTGTCTACTAATTGTTTACTCATGATCCGGCAGACTCGTCCGCCGCAAATCCATATCTCCGCAATTCCTTTTTTTTTCCCGGGAGTGCTAGTCATGTAAGGTGTGCAGGAGAACATTTATGAAGTTTTTAGGGTAGGAGAGAGGTATTTCCCCAAGAAAAATGTGTGAGGGTAGGTCGCACTTCATCCCTGGACAGCTCAGTCGGTAAAAGAAATGCTCAGAAAAGTCAATTGTCCGACACTCAGTCGCGGTCCGGCGGAAAGTTTTAATCTGACAAGAATGTTCACTATTGTTTTTATCGATAAAGACTTGAATTTAATTTTATCGACCACATGTGGCGGGTTTTGTGTATCATCAACATCGACAAGTGCAATGAATATGGATGATACTACACTCTATGGTATTCTACAGTTTGAATTCACTCTGTTTTTTTAGCAGTTGCATTGATTTGATTTTGTAAATGATACTAAAAATATTATACACGTGTATAATGCATTATTCAAACTACAAATTCTCCCGGATAATTATTTTGTTCAAATTGCACAAGAATTCCACCTAACGTAGTGTAATAATGTTGACTGTAAGCTGTGTTCATATCACTAAAATTACAGATCGTACTCAGAGCTTTTATAATTTTTTTTTGTCTTCCATGGATTTAATTATTCTTAGCAAACTGATCATGAAAAGGAACTACAGAATATCACCCGCACACAACACTGACGTATGCTACCAAAAAATATTTTTCTCCGTGATTCGTGCGTAGTTTCATTTTGGCCACATACATCAGTAATGAAGTCTTGTTCAACAATAAATACCATCAGCACTGTTCTTAGAAAACGCAGTCTGATTCGATTAATTTTTTCGTTTATAAATAGAGTTCAGTACCGCCGGTGCTTATTTATTTCTTACACATCGTAATATTGAAAGGTTGCAGTTTCAAGTAATTTAAATTTGCCGCTGTAATAAAAGTTAAGATGGCGGCCAAAAAAAGATAGAGGATTTCTTTTTTAACTAAGATTTTCCTTTTCCCAATAAATCATTTAAATTAATGCCACCAATAAAAAATATTATTAAATTGTTTTGAAAATTAGTTTAACACAAACCCATGCTATTTTCAACTAGAAGTACCGACGAAGTTGCTATATAATCGCAACTAACAATGGCTGCGCTTCTTGCTGCTATGATAAAACAATTAATACAAAATTATAATTAAAAGAGGAAGTAAATTTTCAATAATTAATCATAAATGGTTTTAACGCATTTGGCTCTATTTGTTTTACCAGCAAATGAACATAAAAGTACAATAATTTTACAATAAATGTTTTGCATTTAACAGACCTCAAATCGATTCGCGTCTTGCGTCGGCGATGTACATCAGAAGAAGACAAAAGGGTACAAAACAAAAGAAAAGAATGAAATAGATTAACAAAGAATGTGAGACAAATATTGTCTCTGTTTTACATAATTATCATCTTTTTAAGAAATAATTACATAATTGAATGAATATTATCCACACATTCATATTCCACTCGTTATAAATATATATATATATATATATCGTGGATGTTATACACAAAATACTGAATCGGTTCATTTGACTCACACTACCATATAATTTAGGTTATCACGGAATTGTATGCAACAGTATTATGTGCAGCCAAACCAATTTACCACCGATACGTACAGTTTATAATCCATGGCCGACACTGGGGCTAGGGAAAGTGTGATGAAGGGATGGCAGAAGCTCTCTTTTTTTCTCTCTTATTTTCTACATTATAGATAACCAGCGACGCCGTTAGCATTCACGTTGGGCGTAAGTTCAATTAACATTATCTGTAGAAACCAAACTGACGAGAATGAGGAGAATCTGTTACAAAGGTTGATCTCAGAACCTAGAAGCGTGTGTCACTGAAGGAGATGACCTCTTTCCACTTCTAGAATGAGCATTCGTTTCAGCCACTTTTGTTACAGTTTATGAAAGACTTCTTTTGTTTGCTCACGAGAGACTGCTTATTCCAAAAGCCCAGGTATACGAGCTGGGAAATTCATGTGTTCAACTTAAGGACAGTACCGTACTTCCGGGTGCAAATTCCTCAATACCGTGTGGTGGACATAAATTAATAAGGTGTTATTCAAGCATCTGGCTTGAAATGAGTCAACTTCGGGAAAACTGTTGACTTTGTGTAAATTCGTCATTGTTTTAATTCAGATACAACAAGAAGTATATTGCGAATAGTAAATTTTTAATTTTTTCTTGCAAATACAAAACCGCGTTTAGTTCAGTCTCGTTCATACCGTAGTGCAATTTTTTGGAGCTTTGGCTTCGCTATGATAGTCTGTTGAACAGGAGCTCCGAGAGGACACAGTAAAATACAGTATGGATTTTGGCGTGTTTATAAAATTCAAGAAGGAAATACAACAGAATACAAAAGACGTGGTGCGAGGGCAGTAAAATGACGAAGTTTTTCCTATAAAAGGAAATAATTGCCTATATGCCAAGAACGAACCTGTACACCAGAAGAAGATTCATGGAAACCTGTTTTTGGGGTACACTTCCGTATACGAGTAAAAATGAACAATGGTAAAAACGGAGTGAAGCGATTACAAGCATGTAAAATTCTGTGTTGCAAGATGCTGCTGAAGATTGT
The DNA here is from genome assembly GCF_023898315.1 of Schistocerca nitens. Classification (NCBI taxonomy): domain Eukaryota; kingdom Metazoa; phylum Arthropoda; class Insecta; order Orthoptera; family Acrididae; genus Schistocerca; species Schistocerca nitens. Next base: position 37,184,312 of record NC_064622.1, read on the forward strand.
ATGGGCTGATCGAATACGGTGTGAAGGCGTCCTGTAGCGAATCAACCAGAGAAGATAATAACCAAAAGAAGAGACAGAATGTCCGGGCACATACTACAGCGTGAATCGTTGGTAAGTTTGTAGTTGATGCAACGGTGCATAGAAACAATAGTAGGGGAAAGCCTGGGTATATCCAGGCTGTTTAAAAAGGTATCATAATCGTCCAAGATGCAGTGCTGGTCGAAAGCAGAAAAAATTGCTACGACATGCGGCCAGAAATAAATATTTTGAGAAATGTGTCATTCTCTCATTCGACAGGAATGTGTAGGTACTAATAATTCTGACACATTCTTGCAACTTCTTGTCGAATCACGCACACCTCGCTGCCGTCGGATTTGGTCACTTCCGAGACGCATGTATCAATGAAACGTGTGTAAAATGTCGATGGGTGTGGAACACACTGACGCTTTTAAATGTCCTCATAGCCAGAAACCTGAGGGATGAAAGTCAGATTTAATATATGCAACTGGACCAATCTGGCGCTCATTAATCGTTTGTTGCATCACAGATATAATATCACATGTTCTCCTCTATCTCAGAGGTCTGTCTCCGTCTGAAGCATTCTGTGATTTTTAGCTGGTAGTGACAAGCAACAGGCTGGCAGGTGTCATAATGCTGTTTGTTAATGCTTCCTGCACTAGACAGTGCTTCTCGTAAGACCACATAATGTATTCTCAGTAATTATAACGTTCTTATTTTTTGTAATGATAACGACACAAATTACGGCAGTCATTATCCTACAGAGAAAGTAATTTCATTAATCGTTTTGGAACATACGCATGTGTTACTGTATTTACCTCGTGAACTAGTACATTAGTCTAGATCTGGGTGACAAACCAATGAATAAGAACAAAGATGTTGTCGATATAATGCGGCAAAGCAGACAGGAGTTACCCGACATCACGAAAAATGAAAAACTGAAGGATAGTGAAGCAGAAATAAGTAGATGTTGATGAAATGGAAGGACAAGAAAGATGTGATGGTTCCCACGTTCTATGACGATACATTTCTAGAATTAAATTCAAAGAATGGTATCGTGCAAAAGTCAAATGTTGACAGGGGCAAATTAAAAAAAAATTACTAGAAGACTTTTCACATTAATTGGAAGTTTTTACTTTCAGTGCATACGTTCTGTACAAAACAGATGGCTGCCAGGAATCAGATGCGAGTTCATTATTAGTCTCGGAGAAAAGTTGGGCATATTCTCTCCACAGCAACGGTCATCCGCTGGACGCCCACCTCGATTACCAAATGCAACTCGTTTTATGGCCAGGCATTTTCCTGAAGCCTTGCCAAAAACGACGAGGAAAAGTCCAGCAAAAAGAGACTGAGAATTCTTTAAAATATTATTCACATAAAACAATAGGCAATTATGTGAGAATAATATTCCATTATTCCATTGTCTTCTACAGTAGATTCTATTCGATCGCAATCATTTTCACTTCGATTCATGAACTAAAATTGAGGAAGAAATGTTTTAATGAGTGAGGATTCACGCGACGCGCCCACGCCACTGAAGACTAGAGGAAACTACCCGCCGATGCAGAGGAGTACTCATAAAAAATACTCTCTTCAGGTGTTAAAAGTTTTTGTTATGTGCTGCCATACGACATGTAGTCAAGGGTGTAATGTCACATCATGTATAAAACACTATCGTTGACCTCTTACGATGTTGTTGTGGTCTTCAGTCCTGAGACTGGTTTGATGCAGCTCTCCATGCTACTCTATCCTGTGCAAGCTTCTTCATCTCCCAGTACCTACTGCAACCTACATCCTTCTGAATCCGTTTAGTGTATTCATCTCTTGGTCTCCCTCTACGATTTTTACCCTCCACGCTGCCCTCCAATGCTAAATTTGTGATCCCTTGATGCCTCAAAACATGTCCTACCAACCGATCCCTTCTTCTAGTCAAGTTGTGCCACAAACTTCTCTTCTCCCCAATCCTATTCAGTACCTCCTCATTAGTTACGTGATCTACCCACCTTATCTTCAGCATTCTTCTGTAGCACCACATTTCGAAAGCTTCTATTCTCTTCTTGTCCAAACTAGTTATCGTCCATGTTTCACTTCCATACATGGCTACACTCCATACAAATACTTTCAGAAACGACTACCTGACACTTAAATCTATACTTGATGTTAACAAATTTCTCTTCTTGAGAAACGCTTTCCTTGCCATTGCCAGTCTACATTTTATATCCTCTCTACTTCGACCATCATCGGTTATTTTACTCCCTAAATAGCAAAACTCCTTTACTACTTTAAGTGTCTCATTTCCTAACCTAATTCCCTCAGCATCACCCGACTTAATTTGACTACATTCCATTATCCTCGTCTTGCTTTTGTTGATTTCATCTTATATCCTCCTTTCAAGACACTGTCCATTCCGTTCAACTGCTCTTCCAAGTCCTTTGCTGTCTCTGACAGAATTACAATGTCATCGGCGAACCTCAAAGTTTTTACTTCTTCTCCATGGATTTTAATACCTACTCCGAATTTTTCTTTTGTTTCCTTTACTGCTTGCTCAATATACAGATTGAATAACATCGGGGAGAGGCTACAACCCTGTCTCACACCTTTCCCAACCACTGCTTCCCTTTCATGCCCCTCGACTCTTATAACTGCCATCTGGTTTCTGTACAAATTGTAAATAGCCTTTCGCTCCCTGTATTTTACCCCTGCCACCTTCAGAATTTGAAAGAGAGTATTCCAGTTAACATTGTCAAAAGCTTTCTCTAAGTCAACAAATGCTAGAAACGTAGGTTTGCCTTTTCTTAATCTAGCTTCTAAGATAAGTCGTAAGGTCAGTATTGCCTCACGTGTTCCAACATTTCTACGGAATCCAAACTGATCTTCCCCGAGGTCGGCTTCTACCAGTTTTTCCATTCGTCTGTAAAGAATTCGCGTTAGTATTTTGCAGCTGTGACTTATTAAACTGATAGGTCGGTAATTTTCACATCTGTCAACACCTGCTTTTTTTGGGATTGGAATTATTATATTCTTCTTGAAGTCTGAGGGTATTTCGCCTGTCTCATACATCGTGCTCACCAGATGGTAAAGTTTTGTCATGACTGGCTCTCCCGAGGCCATCAGTAGTTCTAATGGAATGTTGTCTACTCCCGGGGCCTTGTTTCGACTCAGGTCTTTCAGTGCTCTGTCAAACTCCTCACGCAGTATGTTATCTCCCATTTCGTCTTCATCTACATCCTCTTCCATTTCCATAATATTGTCATCAAGTACATCGCCCTTGTATAAACCCTCTATATACTCCTTCCACCTTTCTGCCTTCCCTTCTTTGCTTAGAACTGGGTTGCCATCTGAGCTCTTGATATTCATACAAGTGGTTCTCTTCTCTCCAAAGGTCTCTTTAATTTTCCTGTAGGCAGTATCTATCTTACCCCTAGTGAGACAAGTCTCTACATCCTTACATTTGTCCTCTAGCCATCCCTGCTTAGCCATTTTGCACTTCCTGTCGATCTCATTTTTGAGACGCTTGTATTCCTTTTTGCCTGCTTCATTTACTGCATTTTTATATATTCTCCTTTCATCAATTAAATTCAGTATTTCTTCTGTTACCCAAGGATTTCTATTAGCCCTCGTCTTTTTACCTACTTGATCGTCTGCTGCCTTCACTACTTCATCCCTCAGAGCTACCCATTCTTCTTCTACTGTATTTCTTTCCCCCATTCCTGTCAATTGTTCCCTTATGCTCTCCCTGAAACTCTCTACAACCTCTGGTTCTTTCAGTTTATCCAGGTCCCATCTCCTTAAATTACCACCTTTATGCAGTTTCTTCAGTTTCAATCTGCAGTTCATAACCAATAGATTGTGGTCAGAATCCACATCTGCCCCAGGAAATGTCTTACAATTTAAAACCTGGTTCCTAAATCTCTGTCTTACCATTATATAATCTATCTGATACCTTTTAGTATCTCCAGGATTCTTCCAGGTATACAACCTTCTTTTATGATTCTTGAACCAAGTGTTAGCTATGATTAAGTTGTGCTCTGTGCAAAATTCTACAAGGCGGCTTCCTCTTTCATTCCTTCCCCCCAATCCATATTCACCTACTATGTTTCCTTCTCTCCCTTTTCCTACTGACGAATTCCAGTCACCCATGACTATTAAATTTTCGTCTCCCTTCACTACCTGAATAATTTCTTTTATCTCGTCATACATTTCATCAATTTCTTCATCATCTGCAGAGCTAGTTGGCATATAAACTTGTATTACTGTAGTAGGCATGGGCTTTGTGTCTATCTTGGCCACAATAATGCGTTCACTATGCTGTTTGTAGTAGCTAACCCGCACTCCTATTTTTTTATTCATTATTAAACCTACTCCTGCATTACCCCTATTTGATTTTGTATTTATAACCCTGTAATCACCTGACCAAAAGTCTTGTTCCTCCTGCCACCGAACTTCACTAATTCCCACTATATCTAATTTTAACCTATCCATTTCCCTTTTTAAATTTTCTAACCTACCTGCCCGATTAAGGGATCTGACATTCCACGCTCCGATCCGTAGAACGCCAGTTTTCTTTCTCCTGATAACGACGTCCTCCTGAGTAGTCCCCGCCCGGAGATCCGAATGGGGGACTATTTTACCTCCGGAATATTTTACCCAAGAGGACGCCATCATCATTTAATCATACAGTAGAGCTGCATGTCCTCGGGAAAAATTACGGCTGTAGTTTCCCCTTGCTTTCAACCGTTCGCAGTACCAGCACAGCAAGGCCGTTTTGGTTAATGTTTTGAAAATAGCCTATGTAATTTGCTTGGTACACTTTCTTTTTAAACTGCGTGTAACACTTACAATCCTGTGCCGCCCATATTTTTGAGCTACTTGATTTCATGAGCTTAAAACCATTTTATGTAGGTATTTGCCTTTATCAATTGTGTCAGTAATTAGAGTATACGAAATTGTAATATATGCTAAAAGAATAAGTGAGAAACAATTACGTCAAATCTTTGATGTAAATACATTGGTAGTGACAGAAAATTTTATATCCCATGAAACATAAAGAATATCTGTCGTGTGTTGACCACAAAATATTGTTCCAGAAATTGGACCATTACAGAAAACAAGGAGTAGCTCACTATAAGTTCACCTCTTACTTTAGCACCAGACAGAAAGAGGTCATAATTCACAGGGTTGAGAATGGCTGTGATGTGGGGTCTGCGTGAGAGGGTGTCCCAGAGATCAGTGGTGGGACCACTCCTGTTCCTTATTCATATAAATGATATGCCCTCTAGTATTACTGGTAATTCTAAAATATTTCTGTTTGCTGGTGACACTAGCTTGGTAGCAAAGGATGTTGTGACCAACATTGGCTCGGTTCCAAATAGTTCATGGCTTCTAGAAATTGCACTAACGCCAAATCACTCTAAGACTCAGTGTTTACAGTTTCTAACACACAATTCAACAAAACCTGAAGTTTTAATTTCACAGAATGGGCATATGATTAGTGAAAGTGAACAGCTAAAATTTCTAGGTGTTTAGATAGACAGTAAACTGTCGCGGAAAGCCAACGTCCAGGATCTTATTCAAATACTTAATGCTGCCATTTTTACTACTCAAACGGTATCTGAAGTGAATGATCATTCAACACGAAAATTTATCTACTTTTCTTATTTTCATTCGCTTATGCCGTATGATATATTTTAGGGTAACTCTTCCCATTCTAAAAGGATATTTTTGGCTCAGAAACGGGTGGTTCGGGCAATAAGTGGTGTAAGTTCACGAACCTCTTGTCGACCTCTTTTCACGAGTCTGGAAATTTTGACATTTGCCTCCCAATATATATGTCTTCCTTACTGTCATTTCTTGTTGACCATATTAGTTTATTCCCAAGAATAAGCGGCTTTCACTCAGTTAATACTCGGCTGAAATCAAACCTGCACTTGGATCGGACTTCCTTAACTCTTGTACAAAAAGGTGTGCAGTCTACTGCAGCATCCATTTTCAATAAGCTACCACTGTACTTGTTGTTTTGGTCTTCAGTCAAGAGACTGGATTTATGAAGCCCTCCAAGCTACTCTGTCCTGTGCAAGCTTCTTCATATACAAGTTACTTCTGCAACCTACATCCTTCTGAATCTGCTTCGTGTATTTATCCTCCACGTTGCCATCCAATACTAAATTATTGATCCCTTGATGCCTCAGAACTTTTCCTACAAACTTATCTCTTCTTCTAGTAAAGTTGTGCCAAAAATTCCTCTTCTTCCCGATTCTATTCAATACCTCCTCATTAGTTACATGATCTACCTATCTACTCTTCAGCATTCTTCTGTAACACCACATTTCGAAAGCTTATATTTTCTCCTTTTCTAAACTAATTATCGTCCGTGTTTCACTTCCATACATCGCTACACTCCACATAAATAGTTTCACAAAAGACTTTCTACCACTTAAATGTTAACAAATTTATCTTCTTCAGAAACTCTTTCCTTGCCATAGCCAGTCTACATTTTAGATCGTCTTTACTTCGACCATCATCAGTTATTTTGCTCCACGAATAGCAATGTTTGTGTATAGTAGTTTATTTAGGAACTTTTGTAGTCTTCAACCGGTGTTCTTGGTGTTTTCCGGTGAAATAACTTCAGAAGAAATTTTTGCGAACTGCTTTCAGTTTCGTTACTGCCATTAGACGTTTGATTTTCTTTCTGTGTTAGTATTTTGTTATATTCTCATTTGTTGTTGAGTAATACTGTCAATAATAGTAGTTACTTCCCTTGTAGAGCAAGTTTGTGATTATTGTAGTCAGTTTTTAACATTTTCTTATTGTAGTAGCGGAACTTAGATAAAGTAGTTTTCTTGTTTCAATAATTGTAAAATTTTACCATGAGTGAGAAGTGTGGGCTTTGCCGTAGGTTCGTGAGTAGTGGATTGCGGTGTGAGACTTGTTCGAAGTTTTTTCACTGGGGTGAAAGCAGTGGGGAAGCCAGTGGGCATTCTGGTGAGATCCTCTCCTGGAACTGCAGGTTATGTAGCAAGAGTAAGTTGATAGAGGAGCAGGAGCGTAAGATCTGTGCCCTTCAGGTGCAGTTGAAAAACGCACAGGAGGAGCTAGATAGGATGAGGAGGGAGAAGGGGGTTGGGGAATGGGAGCTGGCTGTTGGCAAGAGATCTGCTAGGAGAAGGAGATTTTCAGATAGTTTTACTATTGGTGTTTGTAATAGATATGACCAACTGTCAGAGTCTAGTGGAGAGGAATCTCTAGTAGCTGTAGATGTAGGAAGCATGCAGCAGACCTCAGCAGTTACGGTGGCTAGGACAGTTGCAAAGTCTAAGAGAAAGAAGAAGGTTCTGCTGTTAGGTAGTTCTCATGGTGGAGGTGTAGGCCAGCAGTTACGGGAAGTTTTGGGGAGTGAGTACCAGGTCACCAGCATTGTGAAGCCTAATGCAGGATTGGCTCAGGTGACTTTTAACATAGGGGGGTTATGTAGGGATTTTACTAAAGAGGATCAGGTAGTGATTGTGGGTGGGGCTGGTAATAGTATTGATAGGGATGGGGAGTATGACATAGATGGTGACCTGGAAAAGATAGCCACTCAGACTGGCAACACGAATGTGCATTTCGTGGAACTGTTTCAGCGTCACGATCGGCCTCATCTTAATACAGCCGTCAGGCGTAATAACATGAGACTTGGGGGTGCGCTGATGACAGAAGACATGAATCATATTTCAGTGATGTCGGTGGAGTCTATCAGCAGGACGGGTTTCACTAGACATGGCCTGCACCTCAACAGGTATGGGAAGGGGAGGTTGGCAAAACTTATAGGTGACAGCATAGGTGGGGATGGTGGGATCACTCATGGCAAAATTCCGGTAGTTGTGGGTGTTAGAGCTGTACCTTTTTTAGATTGAAGACAGCTGATAGGTATTCCTGCTTAAGGGAAGTCTCTCTAACAAAGAAACCACTTTCTACAAAGCTTGGGTATCCGATTAATGAGGGAATTAGTATATTTCATCAAAATATACAAGGTATTAGAGATAAAGTTAGTGAACTGCTTATAGATGTTGACTCTGAAATTATTGGTATATCTGAACACTTCTTAAATAAGGAGATAATTCAGAGGCTTCCTTTACCAGGATACAGGTTGGCTGGCAGCTTTTCTAGGAGCTCTTTGCGGTGTGGGGGAGTAGCCATGTATGTGAAAAACGGTATCCCATTTGAGTCAATTGATGTTTCAAAGTACTGCTCTGAAAAGGTGTTTGAATGTTGTGCAGGTGTGGTTAAATTTAGTAGAGCTAAACTTCTTACTGTTGTTATTTATAGATCTCCAGACTCCGATTTCACAATATTTTTGCTAAAGCTAGAGGAGGTTCTTGGTTCACTTTACAGGAAATACAAAAAGTTTGTTATATGTGGTGACTTCAATATTAATTGTATAAGTGATTGTGCAAGGAAAAGGATGCTGGTAGACCTCCTTAATTCATATAATCTTATGCAAACCGTATTCTTTCCAACGAGAGTGCAAGGGAACAGTAGAACAACCATAGACAATATTTTTGTTCATTCGTCATTATTAGAAGGGCATTCTGTTAGCAAAAAGGTGTATGGCCTTTCAGATCATGATGCACAAATTTTAAGTCTAAAAGATTTTTGTGCTGCAACACATGTTAAATATAGTTACCAACTTTTTAGGAAAGCTGATCCAGTTGCTGTACAGACTTTTGTAAACCTTATCAAGGAACAAGAGTGGCAAGATGTTTATAGTGCTGATACAGTAGACGATAAATATAATGCTTTCCTCAAGACTTTTCTCGTGCTCTTTGAAAGTTGCTTTCCGTTAGAACGTTCAAAACAGGGTACTAGCACAAACAGGCAGCCTGGGTGGCTGACTAATGGGATAAGAATATCTTGTAGAACAAAGTGGCAATTATATCAAAACGTTAGAAACAGTCAAAATCTAAATGCAGCAGCCCATTACAAACAGTATTGTAAGGTGCTTAAAAAAGTTATTAGGAAGGCAAAAAGTATGTGGTATGCAGATAGAATAGCTAAGTCTCAGGATAAAATTAAAACCATATGGTCAGTCGTAAAGGAAGTGGCTGGTCTGCAGAGACAGGTCGAGAATATAGAATCAGTGCGTAGTGGGGATGTCCATGTTACTGATAAGTCGCATATACGTACAGTACTTAATAATCACTTTCTGAATATAGCAGGTGAACTAAATAGAAACCTAGTCCCAACAGGGAATCATATAGCGCTCTTAGAAAAAAGTGTTCCGAGACTGTTACCTGAAATGCTCCTCCATGATACTGACAAGAGGGAGATTGAGTTAATAATTAAATCACTAAAGACCAAGAACTCTCATGGATATGACGGGGTATCTAGCAGAATACTGAAGTATTGTTCCACGTACGTTAGCTCCGTACTTAGCCATATCTGTAACTTTTCCTTTAGGAGTGGTCGGTTTCCTGACCGATTAAAGTACTCGGTAGTGAAGCCACTTTATAAAAAGGGAGACAGGGATAATGTTGACAATTATAGACCTATTTCTATGCCATCGGTGTTTGCTAAAGTTATCGAGAGGGTTGTATATACAAGGTTACTGCAGCATTTAAATTCACATAATTTGCTGTCAAATGTACAGTTTGGTTTTAGAAATGGCTTAACAACTGAAAATGCTATAGTCTCTTTTCTCTGTGAGGTTTTGGACGGATTAAATAAAAGGTTGCGAACGTTAGGTGTTTTCTTTGATTTAACGTAGGCTTTTGACTGTGTTGACCACAAAATATTACTGCAGAAGTTGCAACATTATGGAGTAAGGGGAGTAGCTTACAATTGGTTCGCCTCCTACTTTAAGAACAGAAAGCAGAAGGTAAACCTCCGCAATATTGAGAGTGGTAATGATGTTCAGTCCCAATGGGGCACTGTTAATTGGGGCGTTCCCCAGGGGTCAGTGCTGGGGCCACTGCTGTTTCTTGTTTATATAAATGATATGCCTTCTAGTATTACAGGTGATTCAAAAATATTTCTGTTTGCTGATGACACCACCTTGGTAGTGAAGGATCTTGTGTGTAATATTGAAACATTATCAAATAATGTAGTTCATGATATAAGTCCGTGGCTTGTGGAAAATAATTTGATGCTAAATCACAGTAAGACTCAGTTTTTACAGTTTATAACTCACAATTCAACAAGAACTGACATTTTAATCAGACAGAATGGGCATGTTATAAGCGAGACGGAACAGTTCAAGTTCCTAGGTGTACGGATAGATAGTAAGCTGTTGTGGAAAGCCCATGTTCAGGATCTTGTTCAGAAACTAAATGCCGCTTTATTTACCATTAGAACAGTATCTGAAATAAGTGACATTTCAACACGAAAAGTAGTATACTTCGCATATTTTCATACGCTTATGTCATATGGTATTATTTTTTGGGGTAATTCTTCTGATTCAAAAAGGGTATTTTTGGCTCAAAAACGGGCTGTTCGAGCTATGTATGGTGTAAGTTCGAAAACCTCTTGTCGACCCCTATTCAATAGTCTGGGAATTTTGACATTGCCCTCACAGTATGTATTTTCTTTAATGTCGTTTGTTGTTAGCAATATTAGCTTATTCCCAAGAGTTAGCAGCTTTCACTCAGTTAATACTAGGCAGAAATCAAATCTGCATGTGGAATGCACTTCCTTGACTCTTGTGCGGAAAGGAGTGCAGTATTCTGCTGCATCCATTTTCAATAAGCTACCACAAGAACTCAAAAATCTTAGCAGTAGCCCAAACACTTTTAAGTCCAAACTGAAGAGTTTCCTCATGGCTCACTCCTTCTATTCTGTCGAGGAGCTCCTGGAAGAGCTAAAAAATTAAGCAAATTCCAGTGTTACATTCTTGATTTTCTTTATTTAAACTAACGACTTGTCGCCTGAATATGTTTCTTATATTTCATTTTATCTGTTTCTACAATCGTGTTATAATTTCATGTATTGACTCGTTCCATGACCATGGAGACTTCTCCTAAATGTGGTCCCACGGAACAATAAATAAATAAATAAAAATAAACAACAGTAGTTAACTTTGGTAATGATTACACAAATATCCAAACAGACAGCATTACCGGGAGTTACGTAATACAATACAGAACGAGATTTTCACTCTGCAATGGAGTGTGCGGTGATATGAAACTTCGTGACAGATGAAAACTGTGTGCCGGACCGAGATTCGAACTCGGGTCCTTTGCCTTTCGCGGTCAACTGCACTACCAACTGGGCTACTCAAGCACGACTGACGACCCGTCCCCACAGCTGCAGTTCTGCCAGTACCTCGTCTCCTACCTTCCAAGATTCACAGAAGCTCTTCTGCGATCCTTGCAGAACTTGCACTCCTGGGAGAAAGGATACTGCGGAGACATTGCTTTGCCACAGCCTGGAGGATGTTTCCAGAATGACATTTTCACTCTGCAGCGTAGTGTGCGCTGATATGAAACTTCATGACAGATTAAAACCGTGTGCCGGACTGAGACTCGAATTGAAGCTGTGAGAACGGGTCCTGAGTCGTACTTGGGTAGCTCAGTTGGTAGAGCACTTGCCTTCGAAAGGCAAAGGACCCGAGTTCGAGTCTCGGTCTGGGACACAGTTTTAATCTGTCAGGAAGTTTAATACAATACAGTTTCTATAAAGTGTTGGTAGTCGTTGCATATGACTGGTCTTCATAATTATAATTAACACCATTGCATCCCAAATTAATGGTTTTAGTGTTCATGTAAGCCGGCCGTGGTGGCCAAGCGGTTCTGGGCGCTACAATCTGGAACCGCGCGACCGCTACGGTCGCAGGTTCGAATCCTGCCTCGGGCATGGATGTGTGTGATGTCCTTAGGTTGGTTAGGTTTAAGTAGTTTTAAGTTCTAGGGGACTGTTGATCTCAGAAGTTAAGTCCCATAGTGCTCAGAGCCATTTGAACCATTTTTGTTCATGTAACACGAGTTTCCTACATTTGATCTCGCACTACTGCATTTCAGAGTCATTAGAGTCATCTACCAAATTTAACTATTGTTCGTTTTGGAACTGGCGACCGCATTTATTCTGCAATCTGAATTCATTCAAACAATTTTGGTGTACGAACTTACGGCTACCTAGAGCGAAACGTTGTCTGACTACCGTTTTTCTTTTTCTTGTTTTTGTTTTTAAGTTTCGATCGTCGTACGCATTGCGTAAATTCGATAACGATCAGATTGTAACTGTCTACATGCTATCGGTAAACACTTTTCTTCGAATTCGATGCCTCATTTCCATTACTTACGCGACATTAGGTAGACGTGTCACAAAGGTGTTTCAAACATCGAAGAGTATAAGTACGGTATGAGCACCTGTTAATTTGTCTGGAAATGTTTATGAACCAAGAGTCCGCAACCCATGATTTCTGCTATACAGTGACGAGCCAAAACATGATGATCACCACCTGCTTAATAGCTTGTTTGTCAGTCTTTTGATCGAAATACACTCCTGGAAATTGAAATGAGAACACCGTGAATTCATTGTCCCAGGAAGGGGAAACTTATTTGACACATTCCTGGGGTCAGATACATCACATGATCACACTGACAGAACCACAGGCACATAGACACAGGCAACAGAGCATGCACAATGTCGGCACTAGTACAGTGTAAATCCACCTTTCGCAGCAATGCAGGCTGCTATTCTCCCATGGAGACGATCGTAGAGATGCTGGATGTAGTCCTGTGGAACGGCTTGCCATGCCATTTCCACCTGGCGCCTCAGTTGGACCAGCGTTCGTGCTGGACGTGCAGACCGCGTGAGACGACGCTTCATCCAGTCCCAAACATGCTCAATGGGGGACAGATCCGGAGATCTTGCTGGCCAGGGTAGTTGACTTACACCTTCTAGAGCACGTTGGGCTGGCACGGGATACATGCGGACGTGCATTGTGCTGTTGGAACAGCAAGTTCCCTTGCCGGTCTAGGAATGGTAGAACGATGGGTTCGATGACGGTTTGGATGTACCGTGCACTATTCAGTGTCCCCTCGACGATCACCAGTGGTGTACGGCCAGTGTAGGAGATCGCTCCCCACACCATGATGCCGGGTGTTGGCCCTGTGTGCCTCGGTCGTATGCAGTCCTGAGTGTGGCGCTCACCTGCACGGCGCCAAACACGCATACGACCATCATTGGCACCAAGGCAGAAGCGACTCTCATCGCTGAAGACGACACGTCTCCATTCGTCCCTCCATTCACGCCTGGCCCGACACCACTGGAGGCGGGCTGCACGATGTTGGGGCGTGAGCGGAAGACGGCCTAACGGTGTGCGGGACCGTAGCCCAGCTTCATGGAGACGGTTGCGAATGGTCCTCGCCGATACCCCAGGAGCAACAGTGTCCCTAATTTGCTGGGAAGTGGCGGTGCGGTCCCCTACGGCACTGCGTAGGATCCTACGGTCTTGGCGTGCATCCGTGCGTCGCTGCGGTCCGGTCCCAGGTCGACGGGCACGTGCACCTTCCGCCGACCACTGGCGACAACATCGATGTACTGTGGAGACCTCACGCCCCACGTGTTGAGCAATTCGGCGCTACGTCCACCCGGCCTCCCGCATGCCCACTATACGCCCTCGCTCAAAGTCCGTCAACTGCACATACGGTTCACGTCCACGCTGTCGCGGCATGCTACCAGTGTTAAAGACTGCGATGGAGCTCCGTATGCCACGGCAAACTGGCTGACACTGACGGCGGCGGTGCACAAATGCTGCGCAGCTAGCGCCATTCGACGGCTAACACCGCGGTTCCTGGTGTGTCCGCTGTGCCGTGCGTGTGATCATTGCTTGTACAGCCCTCTCGCAGTGTCCGGAGCAAGTGTGGTGGGTCTGACACACCGGTGTCAATGTGTTCTTTTTTCCATTTCCAGGAGTGTACATCACTGATTCTGCTTATCACGGACCCGACAGTTTGTTGGTAGATTTGTGGAGGTACGTGGCGTTAGATGTCTATACACAGTTCATGTAATTAGCATAAATAACAGACCGCTGATCTGCGTACGCGGTGATGGCACCCAATTGCGACCAAGATGGGTTCCTTAGTATTTACATCAGGTGAATTTGGTCGCTCACACATTAACGAGAGCTCAGTGTAATGCTTCTGAAACCACTGTAGCACGGTTCTGGCTGCAAGACACGGACAGTTATGCTGCTGAAAGATGAGATCGCCAGTCGGGGAAGACATCAAGCACGAAGGGCTGCAGGTGGTTCGCAGCTGTCAGAGTGTCTTAGTTACTACCACAGGTCCCGTGCAAGTGCAGGAGAATGTCTCCCGTAGCATAATACGGCTCCCACCAGCCTGCGTCCGTGGCGCGTTGTAGGTTTCGAACCGCCGTTCACCCCGAAGACAGCTTTTGTGGATACGAACATTGGCCTTGCGTAGCAAAAATACGATTCACCGAAAGAGCCGACACGTTTCCATTGATCGACGGTCGAATCCCGATGATTCCGTTTTCACTGCAATCGTAACTGATGATGTCGTTATGTCAATATGTAAATACGTATTCATCTTTTGCTGCGAAGCTCTGTGTTCGACAATGTACGTTGAACTGTGTACTACGAGGCACTTGTGCGTGCACCAGCAATGTGCTCTTTCGGAAGAGATGTCATAGACCACCGTTTAACCTATTTTACAGAGTAGACAAGTCTCCGAAGCCCACGTTCTGTGAAGAGTAGTGGACGTCCAGCCATTTAGTGTTTAGTGGTATCGTCACTGTCCTTCTACATCTTTCTGAAGATGTTCACGGCAGTAGACGTCAACTCGACCAGTTTCGCCGTTTTCGTCATACTTGTTCACGGGCTCTTTCCTTCATCAGATTTTCTTATTTCAGTGGATTTGCCCACTTGCAGCCCATACCTTCGCTAGGGTGATCCCTTGTCCGTGTCTCCGGGCACACATACGTTTGTTACATCGCCACGTGCCCACAACGCCACTAGGTGGCGTGCAATGTTGCTGTGGGCAGTGGTCTAATGTTTTTGCTTATCAGTGCATAATGATACCGAAGCGAATATGGTGCTTTGCTTCCATGATTTATCGTGAATCTGAATCTGAAAGCACATGGTTAGTCCGGTAATTTATTGTAGCACGCTGTGTAAATTGGACATTCTTATCGGGCGTGCGATCTGCGCGAAGTGTACCGAGATCCGTTGTCTTGTTTCCAATCATTCATTGTCTGTAGGTAGCTGAAACGGATTGCTGGACATTTTGTGAAATGTAACGTGGTGTTGAGAATGCCATGCGACGCACATAACACGAGTCTGTCGGTTAAGGGCGTTGGCTAAACCACTGCGACACAGCTTGTTGTGGCGTTCGCTGCGTTATTCAGTGGTTTGGTATTTAACTAATTTGTAAATGAAAATGATAATCTTATTTTATTACAGTGTGTAATTGCTAAATAATTTTTTCTCCCGGCTAAAGATTTGGTGAAGTTGCTAAAGAAATCCAAGTTAACGTTGTGTTAAAGTGTTGTCTGTAAGCTGTGTAAGTATCACTAAATCACAGTTCATACAACCGATTCTATACAACTATTGATTATGATGGAAACAGTTATCTTCAGCAAAATGATCATTAAAAACATCGAATATCAGCCGCGCACTGACGTATGTTAACTAAAACAATATTCTTCGCAACTCGTGCGTAATTAATTTCGGCTCCATACATCAGCAAGAAAAGTTTGATATATGGATCGCGCTATGAGCACTGTTTTTTAAGAACCAATCTGATTCGAACTACTTTCATTAAAATGAGTTCAGGACCACCGGTGCACATTTATTTTTACACATTTTTATTACCTTCCGCATTTATGTCTGCAGAGTTGCGTAATTTGAATTTCCCGCTGAGATAATTGTTAAGATGGCGGCAGACAATTGATAGAGACTTTCTATTGTTAGATCAAATAGGATAACTATTAGAAATGCTTATTAAACTTTACTTTTGTATTGTGCACTATTTAGACTAATTCTCATCAAGTAAACCTTTGATTCATTCGTAAGGAAAACAGATAAAAACGCGATACAAATCGCTATCATCAATGGCTGCCCTCCTTGCAGCGGAAAGAAATAATTAACACAGGTAATGCTTAGTGAGAGAGGAATTAAAGTTACAAATAATTATTCACTCATATTTATAATAATAATGAACTCTAATCTCAAGTAATAATTAACAAATAATCACCATTTCTTAGCAGACCTCAGTTTGATATGCGTCTTGCGTACGCAACCTACAAAAGCCATCGAACAAAAGGAAAAAACAAAGGAAGACAAACGCAGATCATAAAAGGAATTTACAATTATCATTGTCTTTGCGTGATACACATCGATATGTCCAATTACATCATATAATATTAAATAAGTAGTTAATATTTATTATCGTTTTCACTGTTTTTTCGTATGTCGGACAGATAATGTTTATAACTGTTAGAAGCATAATTTCCTCTCTTCGCACTGTATCTAAAATTTATCTCGTGGATGTTACATTGTCTACCTTTCACCGTGTGATATAGTGAGACACTATTTCACTGTTGACATTACTCAAATTGTACGAATATACTAATGTTGTTTTGGTGCTATCGCAACCGCTAACGGTACGTACTGGATGGCTAGCTGTAGGAGACAATGTAAGTGCTATGTCTGACAATAGCAATGCAGAAGACTTAGTTTAAAAACAAACATAATCAGTAATAAATGAGAAGCGAACGTCAATCGGAAGACACCTTCACCACATAATACTGAATTTTCTCAGAAAATGGCCCTTATCTATAATGGGAAGTCAAATGAAAACGAGGCATATAGATAAAAGTAAGTGAATTGTTTATTATTTCAAAAGGAATCACCACAACAGTTAATGCGTTTATCCCACTGTGAGACAATACGGCCAATTCGTTCATCGAAAAATATTTGTGGTTGTGTACTGAACCATGATAGTATCCAAGTGTGCATGTCTTCGTTCGAAGCAAATCCAGGAATATGGAAATCGCATGGGTGGAGATCGAGACTGTATAGAGATGTGTAAGGAGCTCCCAGTGAAACCTACATAGGGTATTCGGAACGTTATCGGGAACATGTCTTTTCTTTTAGTGTTCAACCCTGATGTTGGTTTGCAGCAGAGCGCCATTCCTCTCTTCTGTCTGCCTTCCTCTTCATTTCCACGTATGTGTTACATCAAACGTCATACATGATCTGTTACGTGTATGATATCCTTGGTCGCCCCCGCCGATTCCTTGCCCCAATATCTCCTTCTGCTATTGTTCCAATGATGTTGTTGTGTCGTAGATTGTGCGCTACAAGTTTGTCTCTTCTTATTTGGACGTGCCTCCACAGAGATCTGGTTTCCTGTACTCTTATAAGCACATCTTCATTTGTTACTTTGTCTCTCCAGCTGATCTTCAGCAACCTTCTATAGCACCACATGTCCAGGGCCTCTAGCCGTCTTCACTTCCAACTGTCCAAGTTTCACATCCGTATAGGGCCACACTCCAAACGAAACCTTTCATGATACCTTTCCTTATTTTCAGATTGATGTTGTTGCTGGTGAGTAAGTTCCTTCTCCGATTAAATGCAATTTTGGACTTTTGTATTCTGGTCGCAATTTCTTTCCCGCTTCTACCGTCTCTTGTGATTTTGCTTCGCAGGTAAGTAAATTGCTCTATCACTTCCAGCTCCTCTCTTCCAATTCTCATTCTCAGAGGTTGATATTCCGCTCCTGTACTGCATACCATCACTTCTGTCTTTTTCTTGTTTATTCTCATTCCATACTGATTGCATAGAATTTTTTCCATTGTTCTGAGGACTTCCTCTAGATCTTCTTTTGTCTCTGTGACTATAGCAATATCATCTGAATAACGTAGCATGTCTATCTTCTGTCCATTAATTTTGATCCCCACCTCAGTAGTTTCTCTAACTTGGTCTATAGCTTCCTGGATGTAAGCATTGAATATAAGAGGAGAGAGAGAGAGAGAGAGAGAGAGAGAGAGAGAGAGAGAGAGAGAGAGAGAGCATCCTTGCCTTACCCCTTTGCTAATATTTGCTTCTTGTTCATGGTGACAGTTCCTAATTACTGCCGCCTGATTCTTATAGAAACTAAGTATCACACGGATCTCTTTGTACTTTATTCCACTTTTCCTCAGCGCTCTGAACATCTCTTGCCAGATAATGTTATTAAATGCCTTTTCCGTGTCTACAAACGCAATATAAGTTCACATTACTCAAATTGTACGAATATACTAATCTAGGCAAGCTTTATCCTGCAACAGAGTGCTGCCGTTTGCACTATGTTGCTCAAGTTTCGCACGGTAGCCCTTAGACATGCTCCATGTAGTCCCGATCCCTCCTGGTGCGGCTTCCATATTTTTGGAGCTCTGAAGGAAGAGATCCGTGGCCGTCGACTTGCTTCGAGGGAAGAGGTGAACGCCTGGGTACAATCGTGGCTCTGTAGACAATCGCAATCGTTTTTCCAGGAAGGCAATGACCGTCTTCTCACTCAGCGGGATAAACGGATTAAAAACTATGGCGATAATTTTTGAAACAATAAAATTAGTTTCCCTATTTCCAACTGTCTCGTATTCATTTGACAGACGCCTGTAAACAGTGTTTGTTTCTGGACACGTTAGTTCAAAAATTATCACGTCGCGCACTCAAAGTATGATCTTTTTATTGCGCAACTAAAAGGTCTTTAATGTGGCAGGTATTGCTACATCAATTGATTACAGTCACTGAAGAAAATTAACAATAATGTCACTCATCTTGTATTAGCAATGCAACGACGATCTCGCTCTGGCTTTGGCTCGTAATTAAAAATGTTGTCTAGGTAGCGTGACTGTCGCTGTCTGTGCGAAAGGCACTCGAATGTTAATTAGCCGACTTGAAGAACTTATGAAGACAATCTTTCAGGATTAATTTGATGATTTATGTTTATCATTACAATGTGCTTCATACTTTTTTAAACAATGGTCACTTGAGATAATTCTTGACACTCACTTTTCACAAAAATTCACATTTATTAAACTTTTTATACTTTCGCATGTTCAAAACATTACTTCATCATACAGTTTCGCAGCCGTTACTGCTCTCAATAAAACTCACAACATTTTTCGTTGCCGGCCGGAGTGGCCGTGCGGTTCTAGGCTCTACAGCCTGGAACCACGAGACCAAAAATGGTTCAAATGGGTCTGAGCACTATGGGACTTAACATCTGAGGTCGTCAGTCCCCTAGAACTTAGAACTAATTGAACCTAACTAACCTAAGGACATCACACACATCCATGCCCGAGGCAGGATTCGAACCTGCGACCGTAGCGGTGCCGCGGTTCCAGACTGAGGTGCCTAGAACCGCTCGGCCACATCGGCCGGCAACCGCGAGACCGCTACGGTTGCAGGTTCGAATCCTGCCTGGGGTATCGATGTGTATGATGTCCTTAGGTTAGTTATGTTTAAGTAGTTCTAAGTTCTAGGGGACTGATGACCTCTGAAGTTGAGTCCCATAGTGCTCAGAGCCATTTGAACCATTTTTCATTGTCCACAACTCAGACACATCTTTTCATTTCCAACACAAAGTCAAGACTGTTCCTACTCAACAAAAAACTTGACTACCCTGTCCGCTTCCGAGGCCAAAAGTCACAAACCAGCATCAAAGATAACAATAAGTACAAAGATATTCACACTAGATATTATATCGGTTTCAACATCTCAAAATATCGACGTACATAAATATAAAAATGAAACCAAATTTGAAAAGAGTGCAAAATATGAGACATTACATAGAAAAATATTGATTAATCTACGGTACCGAAAAATAGGGTTGGCGGGTGGTAATGGTATCGCAAATAAAGAACCATTACAACTGCCATTACCGAGCAAGGAGACGCAGTAGTTAGCGCACTAAAATGGCATTCAGGAGACGGTTCAAGTCCCAGTCCGGCCTCTCAGATTTAGGTTTTCCGGAATTTCCCTAAATCGTTTAAAGCAAATGGCGAGATGATTTCTCTGTCAGGGCATAGCCGAATTCCTTCTCCGTCCTTCCCTACTCCGCTCTTGTGCTCCGTCTCTAATGAACTCGTTGTCGACGGGCAATTAAAAGCTTAATCTTCCTTCCTTCGAGTATTATTTCTTGAAAAAATATGAGACAGTTTCTTTTTGAAGACTCTGTATAAAGTAGAGTGTTGATAATGTGTGATGAAGTGGTTAAAAATGAAGAGGATAAGTGGAAACTGAAAAGACCGGAAAACTGCATTAAAACCACCTAACTGTGCGTGACTGAAACAACTGCTCCTTGATGATTTTGGTTTTTCCTCAAATATATGAGGGTTGGCGCATTATCAACTCTAGTGAAAGAGGAGGGTTGTGTCACGCAAAAGACACCAGAGACCTCAGCAAAGTGATTACGCCGCCCCTCATCTGAAGAGCGCTCCTGGTGGAGACCTTGGAGTGGCTCGTTACTCGGCTGGCGCATCCATCACGGTCGCCACAAGCGGCCGGCGCCGCAGGTTTCTTTGGACCTGCAGTCCCCCGTCGAAGGCGATCGCGGTATGAAACATTCATGGCGGATCAGGGCTGAGCCTTTCCTCGAAAAACCTCCCGACTCCTCTAGGCACCAGAATCAGCGGAGAGGGCAAGGGAGGCAAAAGACAAGCGAAGACAAAGCATTCCTGTCGGGGCTACGAGTCCCAGGAGGGAGAAAGGAGGAATCCCTCCACCGGGACGTGAGCTGCCTGTCTTAACGCTATAACGGTCGCATTGTCCCGTTACAATGGGAGGCAGGACGGGTCTCCTTATTTAGCTACATCCTGTGCTATGGGCTAAAAATACATTCCCTTCGATTCCTTGGCGACCCTTATATCGAAATACAGCGATTCACTTCGTATCTGCCCCAAATGTTTCTTGTTGTCTTATTCAGCCCATCGTTTCTGCGAAATTTACAAATTTAACATTTATTGAGTGGTCACTTTCCTACTTCATTCAGGTACCTAGAGAAGTATGGAATCACAATTGATTTTAATAACACTTTGGTGAAATGTGGTTTCTTAGATGCAGTCTAAAGCAATGGTGAATGACTGACGTGCTATAACATTTACTTTGCGGGGAGTTACTCAACCCGTCGTAGAACACGCTACAATCGCCCTCATTATCTTCGTCGTCGTTACCATTAATATCATCACCATCTCATAGTTCTTATCGTACCACTACCACCAACACCACCACCACCACTACCATCTAAATCTACATCACCACTAATACTGTTATTTAGCTTGCTGGTCCAAGAAGTAATGAAAGGAAAACACTGAAGGAGGAATAAAAGTACAAAATGGACGGATACCATCGCAGGAGTTCTCCCAAGCAACATGGCATTAAAAATCAAGACTTTGAAGAAGCTGTAGCACCTCAAATATCAAAAACTTCCCTTCAGTAAGAGCAACATTTAACCATTATCTATTAAACGAAGGCCGGCCAGAGTGGGCGAGCGGTTCTAGGCGCTACAGTCTGGAACCGCGAGACCGCTACGGTCGCAGATTCGAATCCTGCCTCGGGCATGGATGTGTGAGATGTCCTTAGGTAGGTTAGGTTTAAGTAGTTCTAAGTTCTAGGGGACTGATGACCTCAAACGTTAAGTCCCATAGTGCTCAGAGACATTTGAACCATTTATTAAACGAAGGTAGTCATATAATTTTAATTTACATTCAAGAAAACTTTGTGACAAAATTTTACATCGTAATAATGATCAACTTCATGATCATTATCATCTTCGTTATAAAAATAGAAATGCCGTGTGGCTAGGGCCTCTCGTCGGGTAGACCGTTCGCTTGGTGCAAGTCTTTCGATTTGACGCCACTTCGGCGACTTGCGTGTAGATGGGAATGAAATGATGGTGATAAGGACAACACAACACCCAGTCCCTGAGCGGAGAAAATTTCTGACCCTGCATGGAATCGAACCCGGGCCGTTAGGCATGACATTCCGTCGCGCTAACCACTCAGCTACCAGGGGCGCACAACTTCGTTATTATCATTTCCTTTTCTCATAATTATCGTCTTTATAATCTTCTCATCTACTCTGCATTGTTCATAAACACTGTGCCTAATCTGGAAAAAATTAAGAAAAATGTTAAGCATGAACAAAGTACACATGAACATGATAGAAGTGAGCAGAAAGGGTACGAACGACGTATTACCCAATAAAAGTGGGACGAGAGCGTAGCAAAAGAAGTAATCGGCACCCGTGAGCGTCTATAAAACAGGGTTACACATAGTGTTCTAAACAAAGAAGATCTTTCAAAGCATGTTAGAACTGCTAGTGCAAGCTTTCGTCTGCAAAAGGCGTCCAGTGGTATCTATTTGACATTGTACTGGGGGATAAATTCATGAAGCCAGGCATCTAGTACACACCTCTGGATACATCTGATATGAGGAACAGCAGTGGCATCTGAAATGTGAAATTGTATAAGGACGCAGAAAAAAACACACTTACACAGAAAGTAAGAACTGAAGAGAGTCTAGTAAGAAAAAATGAAGAAGGAAGTCTATGCAGAAAAACGATATGCAAAGAGAGGTAGAGTTTGTGAGATGTATGTAAGCTTTAAAATGGATTAACCTGTTAGGGAGAAATTTACACGGGCAAAGACTGGACTATACAGGATGGATAACTGAAAATGTTCTATGACAATGATACATAAGGACGTCAAAGTCAGAAAGGAATAGTATACAAAAGAAATGGGAATAGTATCATACCAGCTATCACCCTACAGTATCCACCAAAACAAAATAAAATAAAAAAAAACTTTGAGCAGAGTGAAAAATATACCTCTAGTGCCTTCAAGGCAGAAAGTCTTATTAAAAATGCTGGAATGCAGATCGCGTTTTGTCATCAGACTGAAATGAGATAATCTTATGAGATACTTCAGCTTTTCTGACAGTGACATAATGGATGTCCCAAACATATAGTGATAAGGGATCCTAAAACATCTGCTATGAAACGAGGATTTAAGGGTCAGAAATGAATATATCCGGCTGTACGATGCCTTGAATGCCCAATGTGTGCTACGCTCATTTTCTAAAATGCTTATGTTTCATCAAAACCAACTACACCTTTTGATGTTGCTTGTTATACCTTTAGAAATAATACACAATAATGCGTGTATCCAACATGGAGTTCACCACCATTTAGAGATCACCCACGCACTTGCAGATATTCATTTGATGTGTTATAACTGATCGCCTTACACCCTTTGTCTTATTGTTCAAGATGGGTCGTAAGTTTCGTTTGCCGTCTTATGCGTTTTGACTGGGTCCAGACAGGAGGCATACTGAGACAGTGTGGCATAGACATAGTTGCAGAGAAGTTGTTTCTTCTTGGGTGTTTCTGTACTTCCTCTTGTAACACCATAGCTTAGGAACTATATACCTTTTGTTGATTCATTTATCTTTCTATTTTGCTCAACATCCCATCCTTGAACTTCTGTAATTAGTGTATGATTAATTCGATACTGTAATGAAGTGTAATCTCTGTAATATGCAAAATATAAGCAAATGATATGTTTTGTCTTCCTTATATAATCTCTTTGGTTAGCTTTGGGGTTGAATAATTTTGGTTAAATAATTTTTTTTTTTTTGAAATGTCAGTATGTGCAAACGTTCTGTTTTATTTAATATGCTTGGTTGCTGTTATGTAAACTGCTGAGCTTCACTTAGGGTTCTTAGTTATTTCGTAAGTAAAAGGTGGTGTGGTTCCCCTCAGGAACGGAACTGTGTAGCGCGCTCAAAATGTGGTGGGCATGGATAGAAAGGTGGATTCAAGAGTCAGTTGGGCATGAGCTATTGAGCCGCCAACAGCTCATATAACAACAGTGGATTGTGCTGGTGCCGCGAGAGGCTTTTTGTGCCCTTTCCCAATGTGCCAAAGCCTCGGATGGATGTATTTGTTTTGGAAATGGTATCTGTCATCGCCACCAAGAAATGACAGAGCTTTATTATTATCAACCGCTGATCCACCTGCCAGGACGTACTCGCCACCACATTGCGCAATCACTTTAACGAACTAGAAGAATCCTATAAATATAAAGTTAGGGATCAGCTCACTGGATGTTTTAGTGTGCTCAAATATAAGGTAACTTATAACTGAATTTAAGTACCTACCTTGATTTTGTCCTTATCACCACACCTCTCAGGTTCCTTTCCATTTGAACTATGATTACCGAGTGTCCTTGTTGTGCAAAAAATGAAAGCCTCAAAGCCAGACAGTTAGTTAAATAATGT
This sequence comes from Schistocerca nitens, assembly GCF_023898315.1. Lineage (NCBI taxonomy): Eukaryota > Metazoa > Arthropoda > Insecta > Orthoptera > Acrididae > Schistocerca > Schistocerca nitens. The sequence goes on from NC_064622.1 coordinate 37,208,588, forward strand.
TGTTTGATTTTTGGTAAGAAGGGAGTAGTCAGATTTACTGTGAATTTGGTAAAATTGTGGGAGGTAGTAAATGTTACTTTGTGAAAGCCTCCCAGTGATTGAAACAGTCCAATTTAAAGTTTTGTGGACTTTCAAAGTTAACTATTTAATCATTGACTTGAAAGAGAAGACTGTGGTAATAAAGAATTTGCTGTTACTTTTAAAAATTAAAAGTTCTTAAAACTGAGACTTATAAAGTTTTGCTTAGTAAATGGTCACATGGCTGCCTTTTGTACATTTAAAAAGGTGAGTCAGTTTCTTACAAAAGTCTCAGTTTTGTGTTTCACTGCAGTAAAAATTCAGAATTGCAACTGTTGAGAGTTATATGCTCATGCTTGTTTCACTAATCTAATGAAAGTGTGTTCATTTTGCTCTACTACAGTGGTCGAGATTAATCCCCCCCAATTGAACGTAGTCCAAATTCTCAAAGTTACTTAATTATAGAAAGTTTCATTTACTCTTGCTATTCCTGTCAAGTTCTGTACAATATTGGATTCCTCTTGTGTATTAAAAGTGCATATTAATGGTGTAGCAGGATCCATAGTTTGTCTATTGTGCTCATGCTAGATAACGATTAATAGAGAGACCACTATCTCTGAAAACAGTAACTTTTTTATTCAGAGAGCAGTGTAAAATAGATTGCTAGTGAACTCTTTTGTTATTCCCATGTCATGCAGAAAAGTAATTGGTAAAAGAGAGACTAAACCTATTTATAATTTTGCAGTGAACTTTATTCATAGTTCATGTCCGACAGAAAAGTGTTTGAAAAGTGATACTAAATCTATGTCCAATTCATAATTTTATAGTAAATATGAATAGTAATATTTTTTAAACCATTCACTTTGACTGAGACCTGAAAGCAATAGTGTGTGCCATAAGCTGTTGTAATTACGCAAATATCTTTATTCTTCTATAATTATTAGCACTTTTTTTAACGTGGACATATGTAGATACCAGAGTTCATTGCACTCACGGGTGACAAAGTATAGGCTGTGTTTGTCCATTGAAGTTACTTATTTTCAGTTTCTTGAACAAGAATGTTACTCATTCTTATGCCTAATTGGGCTGGCGACCGTTTTTATTATCATTTGGACACTGTGGATAGGTAAATTATTGTTTGTTACTGTTTAAATACTTACGTAAATCTGACTTTTACTTCCGATAAGCCACCTCCGTTAGGTACAGCACAGTCAACACAACTAAATTTCTTTCAGAGGGTAACGCTGCTCTGCTTCTTTATACAGCAATTGTTTAAAAAAAAAGTATTTTCATTACACGAACTGCCTCCAGCTTTGAGGTTATGTTATAACAGTAGCAGGCGGTAGTGTTATACTCTCCAGTTTTATTGCGTGATTTGCAAATCAAAGAAAAACATATCTGAAAAAATCAGAAACTACGAAATAATCCTTTAAATTGAAGAAAGATTACAGATGGTAGGATAGTTTAAGCGAGAGTGGCATTCCTGCAACAAAATCCTAGCATGAAGATATTTGCCACCTGCATAGAAGCTGCTTTTCATCTCGTAGGCGTAGAAATCGTCTTTTTCTGTTTGTCGTTGTACATAGTATGCGACAGTGTATTCCTTTTTGCCTGTTTCATTTACTGCATTTTTATATTTTCTCCTTCTATCAATTAAATTCAATTTCTCTTGTATTACCCAAGGATGGCTGCTAGCCCTCGTCTTTTTACCTACTTGATCCTCTGCTACCTTCACTATTTCATCTCTAAACTACCTATTCTTCTTCAACTGTATTTCTTACCCACGTTCTTGTCAATCGTTTCCCTAATGCTCTGACTGAAACTCTTTAAAACCTCTGGTTCTTTCTGTTTATCCAGGTCCCATCTCCTTATATTCCTACCTTTTTTGCAGTTTCTTCAGTTATAGTCTACTGTTTGTAGCCAATAAATTGGCGTCAGAGTCCACACTGCCCCTGTAAATGTCTTACAATATAAAATCTGGTTCCTAAATCTCTGTCTTACCATTATATAATGTATCTGAAACCTCCCAGTGTTTCCAGTCCTCTTCCACGTATACAACCTTATTTCATGACTCTTAAACCATGTGTAAGCTATAGTTAACTTGTGCTCTGTCCAAACTTCTATCGGGCGGCTTTCTCTTTGATTCCTCAACACCATTCCATATACACCTATTACTTTTCTTTATCGTCCTTTTCCTACTATCGAATTCCAGGCTCACATCACTATCAAATTTTCGTCACCCCTCTATATCTGAAAGATTTCTTTTATCTCATCATTCATTTCTTCAATCTCTTCGTCATCTGCGGAGTTAATTGGCATGTAAACTTGTACTACTGTGGTAGGCGTTGGCCTCGAATCTATCTTGGATACAATAATGCGTTCACTATGCTGTTCGTAGTAACTTACCCACGCTCCTATATTTTTATTCATTATTAAACCTACCCCTGCATTAGTGCTATTTGATTTTGTATTTATAACCTTGTATTCACTTGCCGAAAGTCTTGTTCCTCCTGCCACCGAACTTCACTAATTTCCACTGTATCTTACTTTAACCGAACTTCACTAATTCCCACGATATCTAACTTTAACCTATTCATTACCCTTTTTAAATTTTCTAACATTTCACGCTCCAATCCGAAGCACACAAATTTTGTTTCTCCTGACAACTACGAATGGGGGACTATATTACCTCTGAAATAGGAATATTTTACCCAAAAGGACGCCATCATCATTTAACCGTACAGTAAAGCTGCATGTCCTCGGGAAAAATTACGTCTGTAGTTTCCCCTTGTATAAAGCCGCTCGCAGTACTAGCACAGCAATCCTGTTTTGGTTAATGTCACATTACCAAATCAGTCAATTATCCAGACTGTTGCCCCTGCAATTACTGAAAAGGCTGCTACCCCTCTTCAGAAACCACACGTTTATCTGGCCTCTCAACAGATACCTCTCCGTTGTGGTTGCACCTACGGTATGGCTGCCTGTGTCACTGAGGCAGCCAAGCTTCCCCACCAACAGCAAGTTCCATGACTTTTTTTTTTTTTTAATTATGAATTTCGCCAGCTATGGACCGCATACAACTTAAGACTTATGGTGTTTCTTTTTCTTCCGTTCTTCCCAGTACTTCTTCATTTTCTCGCCAACTGCTCGTCTCTGCTCATCTGTCCACACTCTCTTGGGTCGAGGTTTTGGCGCATCTTCTTCATAGTTTGCGTTTTCTATAAGTAACCTAAAGTTATTCCTGTCACGTATTATTTCTTCTGTAACACCTATTTTGTTGGAGTCTTTCTTTACTGCTTCTATCCATCCTACAGTGTCTTTCAGCTTACTAACGTAATTAAAAATTTTCTTTGTAATACGTGTTTCTTCCATTCTTTTTAAATGTCCATATAATTTTAGCCGTCTCTTCCTCATTGTATCTGTGATCTTTTCTGTATTTTTGTATAGGTCTTCATTTCTCCTTTTAATCCACCTATTTTCCTTGTTTTTCTCAGGACCTAGAATTTTTCTTAATATTTTTCTCTCTCTTTTTTCTAGTTCTCTTAATTCGCCTTTCTTATTCAATGTTAGGCACTCTGATCCATATGTTGCTTGTGTCCTAATAACTGAATTATAATGTTCAATCTTTGCTTGTATGGATATTGATTTCTTATTGTAGTAGTTTTGTGTTAATTTATATGCAAATTTCAACTTTTTTATTCTTTCTTTATTTGTTGTTTTATCCAGTCCATTGGCTTGGATCCACTCCCCCAGGTATTTGAATCTATCAACTCTTTTAATTTTTCCATACTTTGTTTTCATAAACTTTTCTGTATTATGTTTGTGTTCTATATACTCGGTTTTTTCGTAGGATATTTTTAGCCCAGTCTTTTCAGCAATCTTGTGTAACATATCAAGCATAACTGTTGCGTCTGTTCGGTTTTCAGTTATCAATGCCATATCATCCGCAAAAGCTAAATATTTTACTTCAAATTTGTTCTTTCCTTGGCCCATGCTTGTACCCTTTGTGCCTCTGTTTTTTAATGTGTTTTCCCATGTTTTTACTACTTTATCTAAAACCAAGTTAAAGAGAATTGGGGACAGTCCGTCACGTTGTCGAACTCCTGTTCTGATTTTGAATGGTTCAGAAATTTCGCCTTGAAACTTAATTCTTGATGTTGTATCTGTGAGCGTTTGTTCAACAAGTCTTCTGGTGTTTTCATCTACCCCTGATTCATAAAGTATCTGGAATAGTGTTTGTCTGTCAACTGAGTCGTAGGCCTTCTTGAAGTCTACGAAAGTAACTACTGTATTTTTATTTTGTATAGCTCTCACTCTCAAAATTGTTTTTAAATTAAGAATCTGTTCTCCACATGATCTACCTTTTCTAAATCCTGCTTGATAATATCCTATATTAGGTACTGCTTGTTCGTCTATTCTACTTAAAAGTGCTTTAGAAAGTATTTTGTATGTCACTGGTAACAAGGATATGCCCCTGTAGTTGTTGGTGTCTGTTTTATCTCCTTTTTTATGGAGAGGGTGGATCAATGCTTGTTTCCAGTCACTGGGTATGATTCCTTTTGTCCAAATGTCTTTAATTACTTTGTGAATTTTCTGACATGCGGATAAGCCCCCTAGTTTCCACATTTCTGCCACTATCCCATCCTCACCTGGTGCTTTGTTATTCTTCAATGCTTTGATAATCTTTTCTATTTCTTCTACTGTAAATGGTTCCGACGGTGGATTTTCATGTTGTGGTTTTTGAAACTGTAACCTGTCATTAGGCTCCTCAGAATTTAATATATTTTCAAAGTATTCAGCTAAGATTTGGCAGTTCTCTTTATTGCTTAAAACCATTTTTCCATTTTTATCTTTAAAATGTAAACTTGGTGACTGGAATCCTGTTAAAACTTCTCTGAAAGTCTTATAGAAGTCTCTAGTGTTGTTCCTTTTGAAATCAGAATCCATTTCTTCTAATCTGTCTTTGTCATATTTTCTTTTCACTGATCTGATGATTTTTGCTGTCTTTTTCCTTTCTTCTTTAAACTCTTCCCAGTATTCGTGTTTCATATTACTGTTCCATTTGTTCCATGCCTTTAGTCGATTGTCAATTGCTTCATCACACAGCTCGTTCCACCATCTGTGTTTTGGTATTCTTCGTGGCTGTCCCATTTCTTTAACTGACTCTATCATTGTTTCTTTAATTCCTTCCCAATTATCCATTTTTCGTGTGTTTAGTATATGAAAGAATTTGTCCTGCTTTTGCAGGAGAAATTTAGTGCTTACTCTTGGAAATATTCTTGGTTTTGGTTTAGGTTTGTTTGGTTGGAACATGGTCTTTATTTCTGTCAGATAATGATCTGAGTCTATGTTTAGGCCCTTCCTCACTCTGACATCCAAGATTTCCTTGTAGTTGCGAGTCGTTATTGCCACATGGTCCTACTGATATTTACCTTGATTTGGATTAGGTGATACCCACGTTCTTTTCTTTCTTGCAAGTTTCCTGAAACATGTCGACATTAATTTTAGATTACACTGTCTACAAAAATCTATGAGTCTTTCCCTATTTCTGTTGGTTCTTGCATGTGCTGGATAATCTCCAACTACTGATTTAAACTTTATTTCTTTGCCAACTTGTGCATTAAAGTGTCCCACTAAAATTTTTATATGTTCTTTAGGTAATATGGATGTTTCGTGTTCAAGCATTTCCCAAAAATCTTCCACTTTGTCAACATTTGTTCTGTTATGTTGGTTAATAGGTGCTTGTGCATTAATAATAGTGTAGCGTTTATTGCCTGACTTGAACGTCAGAAATGAAATTCGGTCTGATAGGGAGCTAAAATTAGTTATTGATTCCGTAAGTTGCTGTTTGACCATAAATGCGGTCCCTAATATAGTCGTATTATTGGAATTTTTAATGGCTGGTTTTCCTTTGTAGATCCTGTATCCACCTGATTCAAATGCATTTTCATCCAGATACCTGGTTTCTTGAAGAGCTAATATAAGTATGCTGCGTTGATTGATAGTGTCCGTTATGTGTTTTAGTTTTCCAACTTTCATAAGTGTGTTGATATTCAGAGTCCCCAGTAGATGTTTTTTCTTGGGTCTTATCTTTGAAGAAGTACTAGGAAGCTCCGACTCTTCCTTACATGATGTTCTAGGCTCTCCAGAATCCAAAGGCCTAGTTGCACCGCCATGAATAGCGATGGAAGATTGGTTACTTCCTGGAGTAGTTTTCATTTTGAAATTTACCATCATGTCTTAGGTTAAAGTTTGGTTTGGGGAAAGGTAGTTGAACCTTTCGATGATAAAAATTCAAGCATTTAGCTTAGAATTATAAGTGAGGCCGCCACTAACATGTGGGACAGACGCCTTTTGCAGCCGCCCACTGTGGGAACAGACGCTACAGTCTGGTGCTTTTATACAAAAGCCTGCCTCTTCCGCCAGTTCCGCCGTTCTGATGATCTTCATCGCCGCCTTCACTGCCGTTGAGGTCTTCACCGTTTCCTTGGCAAGGGATCCTCACGAGGTACTATGGTACTATCACCCGGGCCAGGTGAACCAAGGTTTTTTAACGAGGTGTTACTCCTCCCCCTCCTCCTTTGTCATCCGGGCTTGGAACCGGCTTTGGCGGAGTTATATATATATATATATATATATATATATATATATATATATATATATATATATATATATATATATATATACTCCTGGAAATGGAAAAAAGAACACATTGACACCGGTGTGTCAGACTCACCATACTTGCTCCGGACACTGCGAGAGGGCTGTACAAGCAATGATCACACGCACGGCACAGCGGACACACCAGGAACCGCGGTGTTGGCCGTCGAATGGCGCTAGCTGCGCAGCATTTGTGCACCGCCGCCGTCAGTGTCAGCCAGTTTGCCGTGGCATACGGAGCTCCATCGCAGTCTTTAACACTGGTAGCATGCCGCGACAGCGTGGACGTGAACCGTATGTGCAGTTGATGGACTTTGAGCGAGGGCGTATAGTGGGCATGCGGGAGGCCGGGTGGACGTACCGCCGAATTGCTCAACACGTGGGGCGTGAGGTCTCCACAGTACATCGATGTTGTCGCCAGTGGTCGGCGGAAGGTGCACGTGCCCGTCGACCTGGGACCGGACCGCAGCGACGCACGGATGCACGCCAAGACCGTAGGATCCTACGCAGTGCCGTAGGGGACCGCACCGCCACTTCCCAGCAAATTAGGGACACTGTTGCTCCTGGGGTATCGTCGAGGACCATTCGTAACCGTCTCCATGAAGCTGGGCTACGGTCCCGCACACCGTTAGGCCGTCTTCCGCTCACGCCCCAACATCGTGCAGCCCCAGCCCGCCTCCAGTGGTGTCGCGACAGGCGTGAATGGAGGGACGAATGGAGACGTGTGGTCTTCAGCGATGAGAGCCGCTTCTGCCTTGGTGCCAATGATGGTCGTATGCGTGTTTGGCGCCGTGCAGGTGAGCGCCACAATCAGGACTGCATACGACCGAGGCACACAGGGCCAACACCCGGCATCATGGTGTGGGGAGCGATCTCCTACACTGGCCGTACACCACTGGTGATCGTCGAGGGGGCACTGAATAGTGCACGGTACATCCAAACCGTCATCGAACCCATCGTTCTACCATTCCTAGACCGGCAAGGGAACTTGCTGTTCCAACAGGACAATGCACGTCCGCATGTATCCCGTGCCACCCAACGTGCTCTAGAAGGTGTAAGTCAACTACCCTGGCCAGCAAGATCTCCGGATCTGTCCCCCATTGAGCATGTTTGGGACTGGATGAAGCGTCGTCTCACGCGGTCTGCACGTCCAGCACGAACGCTGGTCCAACTGAGGCGCCAGGTGGAAATGGCATGGCAAGCCGTTCCACAGGATTACATCCAGCATCTCTACGATCGTCTCCATGGGAGAATAGCAGCCTGCATTGCTGCGAAAGGTGGATATACACTGTACTAGTGCCGACATTGTGCATGCTCTGTTGCCTGTGTCTATGTGCCTGTGGTTCTGTCAGTGTGATCATGTGATGTATCTGACCCCAGGAATGTGTCAATAAAGTTTCCCCTTCCTGGGACAATGAATTCACGGTGTTCTTATTTCAATTTCCAGGAGTGTATATATAGGGTGTTACAAAAAGTGTAAGTAGGCTGTTTATGTTTTCTTATTGGCAAAGTTACGTAGCGCTCTGTATGAAAATCACTGGCTGTACGGTGTGCAGTCTGTGGCTAGTTTGCATTGTTGTCTGCCATTGTAGTGTTGGGCAGCTGGATGTTAACAGCGCGTAGCGTTGCGCAGTTGGAGGTGAGCCGCCAGCAGTGGTGGATGTGAGGAGAGTAATGGCGGAGTTTTGAAATTTGTAAGACAGGATGTCATGAACTGCTATGTATATTATGATTTTTCAACACTATTAAGGTAAATACATTGTTTGTTCACTATTAAAATCTTTCATTTGCTAACTATGCCTATCAGTAGTTAGTGCCTTCCGTAGTTTGAACCTTTTATTTAGCTGGCAGTAGTGGCGCTCGCTGTATTGCAGTAGTTCGAGTTACGAAGATTTTTGTGAGGTAAGTGGTTTGTGAAAGGTATAGGTTAATGTTTGTGAGGGCCACTCTTTTGTAGGGATTATTGAAAGTCAGACTGCATTGCGCAAAAAATATTGTGTGTCAGTTTAAGGACAGTCATGTATAATTGTTCAAAGGGGACGTTTCAAAAGGTACGGCCAAACTTTCAGGAAACATTCCTCACACACAAAGAAAGAAAATATGTTATGTGGACATGTGTCCGGAAACGGTTACTTTCCATGTTAGAGCTCATTTTATTACTTCTCTTCAAATCACATTAATCATGGAATGGAAACACACAGCAACAGAACGTACCAGCGTGACTTCAAACACTTTGTTACAAGAAATGTTCAAAATGTCCTCCGTTAGCGAGGATACATGCATCCACCCTCCGTCGCATGGAATCCCTGATGCGCTGATGATGCAGCCCTGGAGAATGGTGTATTGTATCACAGCCGTCCACAATACGAGCACGAAGAGTCTCTACATTAGGTACCGGGGTTGCGTAGACAAGAGCTTTCAAATGCCCCCATAAATGAAAGTCAAGAGGGTTGAGGTCAGGAGAGCGTGGAGGCCATGGGATTGGTCCGCCTCTACCAATCCATCGGTCACCGAATCTGTTGTTGAGAAGCGTACGAACACTTCGACTGAAATGTGCAGGAGCTCCATCGTGCATGAACCACATGTTGTGTCGTACTTGTAAAGGCACATGTTCTAGCATCACAGGTAGAGTATCCCGTATAAAATCATGATAACGTGCTCCATTGAGCGTAGGTGTAAGAACATGGGGCCCAACCATACATTGCCAACAGTGCCTGCCCAAACGTTCACAGAAAATCTGTGTTGATGACGTGATTGCACAATTGCGTGCGCATTCTCGTCAGCCTACACATGTTGATTGTGAAAATTTACAATTTGATCACGTTGGAATGAAGCCTCATCCGTAATGAGAACATTCGCACTGAAATGAGGACTGACACACTGTTGGATGAACCATTCGCAGAAGTGTACCCGTGGAGGCCAATTAGGTGCTGATAGTGCCTGCACACGCTGTACATGGTACGGAAACAACTGGTTCTCCCGTAGCACTCTCCATAGAGTGACGTGGTCAGCGTTACCTTGTACAGCAGCAACTTCTCTGACGCTGACATTAGGGTTATCGTCAACTGCACGAAGAATTGCCTCGTCCACTGCAGGTGTCCTCGTCGTTCTAGGTCTTCACCAGTTGCGAGTCATAGGCTGGAATGTTCCGTGCCCCCTAAGACGCCGATCAATTGCTTCGAACGTCTTCCTGTCGGGACACCTTCGTTCTGAAAATCTGTCTCGATACAAACATACCGCGCCACGGCTATTGCCCCGTGCTAATCCATACATCAAATGGGCATCTGCCAATCCCGCATTTGTAAACATTGCACTGACTGCAAGACCACGTTCGTTATGAACACTAACCTGTTGATGCTACGTACTGTTGTGCTTGATGCTAGTACTGTAGAGCAATGAGTCGCATGTCAACACAAGCACCGAAGTCAACATTACCTTCCTTCAATTGGGCCAACTGGCGGTGAATCGAGGAAGTGCAGTACATACTATGAAACTAAAATGAGCTCTAACATGGAAATTAAGCGTTTCCGGACACATGTCCACATAACATCTTTTCTTTATTTGTGTGTCAGGAATGTTTCCTGAAGGTTTGGCCGTACCTTTTTGTAACACCCTGTATACGTGTGTGTGTGTCTGACAATCAATTCTTTGTGAAAGGTAGAACGGATACCAGAAAGAAATATTTGTAGATTCGTGGATAGTGAACGTAAATTTAATATAGTCTGTACATGTAAAAGCTATTGAAGATGTGAGAAACGAAGATGATAAATTTGTTAGTACTTTTTTTTTTGTTTATGATGTAAGGTACACCCTTGGGTGTATTCTTTAAAGTTAATATTCGTACACTGTAAGGGCTGGACGACCCAAGTGTGGCCACATATGCAAATAATTATTTCCTGGTAGTACAACAACAAACACTTTAATTCCAACACAGAAAAATGTGAATCGTAAAGAAGTATACATGGGGATGCAAATTACAAGAATCTTGAGGGATTCTGAAATGTATTTCTCCTGAATAAGGATTCACAAAAGAAATTAGATGTCACTGACATTAATAGGATGTACAGTGTGATGAGTAATGCTTGAATTGTAGTAAGTCTGGTCAGACACATGTCGCTAAAGGAAACTGCTTGACACAATCACAAAGTTTGAGTTCAACCGGCGTATACCATCTCAGGAGCACAGTGTCCGTTAAGACCTTGGTCATTATAGGTAGTGACTCTGGTAGTGACTGCTGACCGTACGTTGCAGTGCTGCTGACGGTCGTCCATGGTTTTTACTACAGATGCTGTGAGGAATAGATCCTGTTGTGGGTCCACGAACAGAACTGTTGTGTTAACGGCCGGGTAGAATGTTTAGTACACTCCTAGCGGATGGATATCTTTTCTGCATTTAGTAGCACAAGATTTGCATCGATAGGATCATATAGGCAGCGCTGCTGGCGGCGACCCAAGCGCTGCAGGTGGTGACAATACTGACACTGCTCGTTTTTGTGGACTCAGTTGTAGGCTAACACTTTGACTGGGGTGGGGGGGGGGGGGTGGACACCGATTGGCGTATTTATTTACAGTCAGCGCATGCTGGCCAGTGTTGTGATTGATAAGGTGTGCCTGCCAGTCCGTGTTGATCTGTAGCACAGCAACCCGAAATCTCTGCTGCAGTGGTGAGTAGTTGCAGTCGCAGGCGATCCCCTCGGGTTACACCATGCTCCCTGTCTATATGCGAGATGTAGAGCCATCTCGATGTCGGATGAAGGTCCATAGTCTCTCCCGTTGTCCCACCAAACGAAGAGATGATGGCGCCATCTTTACGACGTACATCTAATTGTCGATAAGGGCGTTCAAATGGATGAGTCACTCTGGGGTCTTTGTAGATGATGCCCATGGGTGTAAGTGCATTTTACAGCTGCATCACTATTTCAGGAGTAGTGGCTCTGAATTCTTGAAGAGCCTGCTGGTGCTGGCGTGGTCAGCCAGGATCTGGCTATGAAGCTATGGCTGGCTTGGACGGAAATCGTTCACAGCGTATTTGAAAAGAGAAAAAGAGTAGAACAGTTGCCAGGAAGACCAAATCTAGTCGTGAAAAATGATTACGAGTCTTTCAAATTGTTTCAAATGGCTCTAGGCAGTATGAGACTTAACATCTAAGTTCATCAGTCCCCTAGACCTAGAGCTACTTGAACCTAACTAATCTAAGGATATCACACACATCCATGCCAGAGGAAGGATTCGAACCTGCGACTGTACCAGCAGCGCGGTTCCGGACTGAAGCGCCTAGAACCACTCGGTCACAGAGGCCGGCTACGAGCCTTTCCTGAGATGGGCAAGCATTTGTGATGAAATTTCATATGAGGGAGCAACTAAAGCGCCAGGAAGTCCTGCCAGTGGCCCTTGTAGGTTGCCATGTGAGTAGCAGTAGCAACCATGCACATGAAGTGAGACATTCCCATTTTCGACCACGTACCCATCACAGTGAGCTGTAATGATGAGCAGACCATGCAGGTGTGTCCTAGGGAGTGGACCATTGTATAGCATGCTTCACCTTGCTGATTATTCTCCCTGAAAATAGTGTATATACACAGGACGTATTCACTCGTAAAATATTGCGTAATCTGGGATAATGTGGCCTGGAGCTTCAGGAAAAGAGTCGAGGGGCATTCCGCGGATTTTTGTTTTGGAATGTCTGTAATACGGTCATACAGCTGAAAGGACAGGTGCTTTAATAAGTGTACCTGAAATGTACTGATTCGAACGCAATGACCATGGTATCTGTGGTGGGCTGAAGGAACAAGGGCAAGCAGAGCTGCGGAAGTAGCAGAATGGTTGAGCACCACTATCGAAGGATCTTCCTCCTCATCCTCAGTACCGTGAACCGCCATCATCAACATCAGTATGAGATTTGACCTACATGGGATCAAATAGACTCTTGCGATTCATTGTAGTGTGGGGACAAGACTTCCATATGCCACCTTTGGGATGTCTGGCCATACCCAAGACACATACTTTACCACTTCGTGGTAGCTGGTTGGAAGCTGATATGAATGTGTACGTCTGTCACGCGTATTGCAGACATGCTCTATGGGTGACAAAATCAGGAGATAGGGCAGGCCACTGTAGGATCTGTACATTAGTCAAGGCGTTTGTAGTGTGTGGTGATAGCTACGACGATTGTTAAGTAAAGTTGTTGATTGGAACTCGAGAGTACACACCTAGGATTTGTATGAGACAGCATTATTCTCATAATCTGGATAGTTTCAAGCGTTCAGTCAAGGCGTCTAAGTGGCAAACTGTATAAACTTAAACACAATGGCATTTAAAACTAACGTAAGAAATACAGCTAAATGAGATGAAATAATAAACAAAATTCGTTATTTCTGATGCTGAAGAGAGATGTTTGCCTCGTTCTAACTAATCACCGTGAACGAAAGTCTCATGCTGAGAAGTCAGATTTAAATGTTTCTCCGACACTTCCAGCGTCTCTTGCAATTATAGAAAGACCAATTACCACGGACACTAGTCTGATGTGTGGTGGTCAAAACTGTTATGGGTATCAGTTGTTGATCGCCAGAAATGTCTAGGTAAATGAGATGTGGTTTTGGGTTTGAGTGTGGACTGACGTATTTATGGAAAATGTAGAAAACATTTTCTTTCCCCGTAAAACAGAATTTTGTTCTCATTCCAATCTCCAAAGAGTTTCACACATTTGATTCAGAAAAATCTAATGCAGCATTAACTGCATGAGTTCTGCAAATTATATTCTAAGAGTAAAGCGAACTTCTGTAAAAGCAAGCTGTGTTTTATTTGATGGAAGAAGTTCCTTTAACTCAATAGGATTACCGCTGACGCGTGGCCACAAAAATGTTAGCGGTTGTGATGTACTTAGAGCGTGCCACATCGATGTCCTTCTGTACATCTGGATGTCACCTACTAGCTGTTCTTCCTTCGAATAGGAGAGTTTTTCCCTCTAGTAACTTCGATCTTTTCACGTCATTTATCTCTGTAAAAGCTAAACGACGCACACTATTGAAATAAGGGGATCACCAGAGTTGCCAGTCATTATGTTATTAAGAGAATCACCAACGACGGAGTCAAAGAGGAGGTTAGTGAAAGTGTCGTCGTCGGCGGCGGCGGCTGATAGTCGTATCCGAGTTTTCACTCCTCTCCTGAGATTTCCTTTGTCACGGTTCAGGCGTGCAAGTGTCGTTGATGGCTTCGCAATCCAATCCTGGCGTGGAACAGGCGGCCACAGACATTACAGCTGATGGAAGGTGGAGGACGTGGCTGAGCCTGGAGGAGTTTACGTCTCCGGCGTTTGTCATTCTCCATTCTTCGACGTTCCAGCTCAAAGTTACGAATACCATTTGAGGTACCCGAGCGCCAGCGACTTCGATCTTCTGCTATTGTGGACCAGTTACTCGGATCGATGTTCAAGTTTTTCAGATTTTTCTTGTACTGGTCTTTATAACGTTTGAGAGGGGCACCTCGTGGCCTTTTACCTGTGCTCACTTCACTGTACAGCATTTGGCGTGGAAGTCTGTCATTTTTCATCCGCTGGACAAGTCTGACCCATCTGAGTTGATGCCTAATGATAAGAGCTTCCATGCTATACATTTAGTGAAAGTGTATGGCACTGAAGTTCAGAAGAAATGCGTAACAAATACACAGTTTGACTTTTGAACGATTTGTGGTTTCTGAAACAGTTGGAAATTTTTGAGGATAGCCCCCAACAGCTAATTACGCCTATAGTGATGCTGGCAGGAGGCGGAGAGTGATTTTGATGATCTCGGTCTGAGGACTGGGCATGTGGAAACCATCATTACAGGTTTTGTTGAAGACTATCTAGAAGTACCCTTGTTGGAGTAGGTTGGCTGGGATAAGTTAGAGAAATATTATTATGGTGAGGAGTAACAAATTGGGACCTTCTTTCAGCAGATGATTTGATCTGCATTGAGAGTGGGTGGAATGGTCTCTACATTCTTGGGTTAGGTAACTCATTGAATATGAGGCATTTTGGCCAATTTTACACTTGAGGTTGGTATCTAGACAGCTCTACAAGATATCTGCGGTAGTAAATGATGACGCAGTGGGTAATGAGGTTATCAGTAGTTAATGAGGATTCTGAAAGTGCACAAATAAGGAATGTATAGCGAGAGTTATTGCACGTCTGGGATTGAAGAGTGGAGTTTCAATTCAAAGTCTTCATCTGTTACGTCAGGGACTACCGTCTAGTTCATAGCAGTGAGGGGTCTGCATTTGTCGGTTGTAGATGACGTGAGAGAACAAAGCGGAACAGATATGTATTTCGATCAGAGTTTACGTAACGGAGTTGCATGACACTGGAGATCAGGAAATCAAGACTTGATCATTACAATAACTTCATTTTGTAGGAGGTAGGTAGTTTTGACATCAGGCTTATACTTTTTAATTCAAACGATAGAGTATTAAATTTGAGAAACATCTGATCTCAGTATATCATGTGAGAAAGGGCAAGCTGCGTTTCGCATGAGCTATGCATTCTAAAACCATGTTGATTCGTACACATAAGCTTCTCAGTGTCAAGGAAGTTTGTTAAGTTCGAAATGAGAATATGTTCAAGGATTCGGCAGCAAATCGAAGTTAGGGATATTGGTTTGTAAATTTGCGGCTTTTTTCTTTTACCTTTAGTACGTACTGAAGTCACATGCAACTTCTTCCAGTCGCTTGGGACTTTGAACTGGACGGGACATTCACGACAAATGTAAGCTAGGTAAGGAGCCAATGCCGTAGAGTACTCTTTGTAAAATCGGACTGGGATTCCATCCGGGCCTGGTGGTTTATTTCCTTTCAGAACTTTCATTTGCTTCTCTAAGCTAGGGATGCTTATTTCTATGATGTCCATATGGGAGTCTGTCCAGTGGTCAAATGACGGTATGTTTGTGCGATTCTTCTGTGTGAACGAGTTCTGGAAAGTGAAATTCAAAACTTCGGTTTTCGTTTTGCTATCTTCAATTGCCGCACAACATTGGTCCACAAGGAACTGAATGGAAGTCTTATACCCGCTTAGCGATTTTACATAAGACCAGAATTTCCTCGGGTTCTCTGCCATGTCTTTTACTACGGTGTGACGGTGGTAGTTGTACTCTTGGCGCATGGATCTTTCCACAAAATCCCGAATCTATACTAACCTTCTCTTGACGTCATTTATGCGTTCCCTTTTGAACTGAGAGTGCCACAGCCTCTGATTACTCAATATCCTCCAAATTTCGTTCCTAAACCATGGTGGGTCTTTTCCATCCTTTATCCAATAACAAATAGCTCACCAGACTACGATTTACAGTCTATTTAAACGTTGCCCATAATTTCTGTATGTCCATCTTACTGGAATTAACTGATGCCAGTTCACTGTCTGAGTGAGATGCTCCTAACTGCTTATTTTATCTGTTCTATCTAGCAGGAACACTCTCCTAATCTTCTTGACTGATTTATTAACTTGCGTAATCAGATTTGCTATAATGACATCGTGTGAAGTGTAATGTGCTGCGAATACATAGAAAGAAAGATCTCTTATCATTTAGCTACAATATAGCACGTCAGAAACTGGAAGCAGTTAATTCCATAAATTATCTGGGAGTAGGCATTAGGAGTGATTTAAAAGTGGAATGATCATATAAAGTTGATCGTCGGTAGAGCAGATGCCAGACTGAGATTCATTAGAAGAATCCTAAGGAAATGCAATCCGAAAACAAAGGAAGTAGGTTACAGTACACTTGTTCGCCCACTGCTTGAATGTTGCTCAGCAGTGTGGGATCCGTACCAGATAGGGTTGACAGGAGAGATAGAGAAAATCCAACGGGGAGCAGCACGCTTCGTTACAGGATCATTTAGTAATCGCGAAAGCATTACGGATATGACAGATAAACTCCAGTGGAAGATCCTCCAGGAGAGACGGTCAATAGCTCGGTACGAGGTTTTGTTGAAGTTTCGAGAACATACCTTCACCGAGGAGCCAAGCACTATATTGCTCCCTCCTACGTATATCTCGCGAAGAGACCATGAGGATAAAATCAGATTAGAGCCGACACAGAGGCATACCGACAATCTTTCTTTCCACGAATGATACGAGACTGGAATAGAAGGGAGAACCGATAGAGGTACTCAAGGTACCCTCCGCCACACACCGTCAGGTGGCTTGCGGAGTATGGATGTAGATGTAGATGTCGCTAACCCCCGTTTCTATACTGACATTGTCGATAATGTCCGTTCTGTTTGTAGCTACTGGGACTAAAATATTTCCATTACGTGTGGGCTGCCGAGCTTGCTGCTCAAGGTAGTTATCAGAAAACGTATTGAAAAGTATTTCGCATGACTGTCCGTCTGAATACTCGCAGTGTATACTCGGTAGGTTAACGTCGCCCCAAACTAGTGTTGCATGATCTGGGAATTTACGCGCTATTGCGCATAGACTTTTTCTTAATGACTCTAGAACTGTAACAGCAGAATCTGGTGACCGGTGAAAACACCCAACAATTTAACGGATTTTATCTACATTTGTTACATGCGGCCAGATAACTTCACTGTCACATTCAACTTCGACCTCTCTGGAGACGTTATTTTTGTCTCAACTTCAATGAACATTCCCCTCCTATGGCCTCTAGTCTGTCTTTCCGATAAACATTCCACGACTCGCTGAATATCTAAGAGCTTTCCGTTTCAGCCAGCTCTGGGTCCCCAAAATAATTTGAGAGCGAGAGCTTACTTGGAGACCAGTAAATTCGGTAACTTTATCACGAATACTTCGACAGTTTATTGACAAGCAGTCGAAGTGTCTTCATTCTGGACCATGTTTGACTTCCCTTGCTGCAGTCAGAGGTGGCTGCCGGTACTCTGCTCCGTGCGATTATTTTTTAGAAGAGATTTTTGAAGAATTTGAGCTATCGTTGGACTGAGATTTCCTGTGGCTGGGTATGTTATCTGGAATGTGGCTGAACTGATGAGATAAAATCAATAGTTTCGTTGAGGTTTAGATGAGGGTGATGTGATTATGATATGTGCAGGCGAGATTAGAGCGATGATGCCAGGTGAACGCAAAATCACTGCTGCTGTGACAAATATTGATTTTGTATGATGCTGCTGTTTGTATGATGATGCTGAATGCTAATTTGATGTTGCCAGTGATAATCGAGCCGTCACATATTGTTGTTTATCGACTGCAGAAAAATTAGAGAGATCAGTATTGTGGTTGTGGACTAAAGACTGGATTCCTCACTTTAATGGTGGAATAAGTGGTTATGGTGGGTAGATAGATTGGGAATAAGGTATACAGGGTGAATTTGTATGTCAGGAAGAAGTAAGGAGATTTAAATCAGTATGCGTGATGCGATGGTGGAAAGGTCCATGGCTAATTCGGTGACCTGTGGTCGCAAGGCGACCGAAGAGGCATAACAAGTGATACGAGAGAAGGTAAGTCGACGAGGACAACTAATGGCTTCTCAGAAGAGCTGGTAACGTCGAACAGTGATAGGAAAGGCAGCCCACGCAATGACAGGCGGCAATCAGTTCAAGCGATGACGATAGCAGCTGGCAACAAAAAAGATAAACTACCCCATGATGACGACGGTGATGGGCGATTGCGTGGAATTCACTCATGACAGGTGAAACATGGATCACCGACAAACGGGGAAACCTCATCTCCTCGGGACCAGTGATCCAAAAAGTGATCTCGGCTCACAATTGTAAGTGTTGATGAGCGGTCCCAGTCCTTGGATGATCACATCTAGAGCAAGCCATATCTGAAGGGGTGAGGAAGGATGACTGGAGAAAAACCATGTAAACTTGGTATCTATCACTCTTTAATTCCAGCTCTCATTGTGTATTATATTACAAAGATAATAAAAGACATCGACCTAATGTCCTTTAAAATACCTTGGACGATTTACGCATTCAATAGAATAACGTTATTCGCGCGCTGCAGTAATTCGTTCTCCAATGCTTGGTTCTGTAGTTTCACCAGTATGTCACGAGAGTATAGGACTGTCAATATATTCTTGGGGGAGATCCCTACCGTTCTGAGTTTGTCCATACCGTACGCCTATTCAGGCGTACGTAGTAAGCGTTCCGTCAAGCTTGACCATTGCTGTTAACAGATACCTCAGACAAGAATAGCTTCAGCCGCACACGGCTTTTCAGGCAAGTTACATGCACGTCACGGCGGGAAGGACGCAGGACCCCTACTCAGAGGCGTTCGGCGTTCCTAACGCATGTCAACTTGCGCTGGCGAAGGCCTTCTGCTGCAGGAGTATCAGCCGCGAACATGAGCCGCGCGGCCGAGAAGGCCGCCCAAAGCCAGTCTACGTCTCTGGCCGCAGCACAAGTAGGGGCAACCGATTTCCAAATATAGGACCAGTTGCGGGGCGTGTCCCCGAGAACAATGGAACGGTCTGTTGCGTGAGAGGTGACTAAACAACGTAACTGTTACAAAAAAACGTATCTGAAAGTCAGCATATTTGTATGTAGTTCAGTGCATGCAAAACAATGCCACACTTAGGATTCGAAGAGTACTCATATGTAACTGCAGCAGTCGCGCAATTATTCTGATAGTGATGTTTGAGGTGTTGTTGCTATTTTTGTCCTCAGGCTGAGATACTGAATGGAGTTCTTCACGCTACTCTTTTTCAAGTCCCTTCATCTATGCACACTACTTACTACAGAGAATGCTTCGTCTCCCTCTACAATTTTTACTTGCACACAAATCCTTCGTTACCAAGTAAACTATTCCTCGAAGTTTCATGATGTGTTCTGCGAGTCTGTTTCCCCTTTTACTAAATTTCCTATCTTCTCTATTCGATTCAGTACTTCTTCATTAGATATTCGATTTACCAATATAATTTTCAGGCTTCACCTACAGCACCACATTTCAATACTTCCTAGCACTTGCATTTGTACACCTAGGTGCTGTGTGACAACAAAATGAAGTAAAGGCGGATATGTTGCTAACTGCATTGTGTATGTTGAGAACTACATTTTCGATAACCTTCCTTTTCTCTGAGTTGCTAAATGACTGCGAATCTGGGAACCTACTTTCTACGAGGGCCGCTCAGAAAGTAACTTCCGGTTGATTTAAAAAAATACACCAAGTTAAATAAAAATATTTTAATATATACATCTTACAACTACATCTTTGCACTATTTTTCTACATGGTCTCCATAGCGATTGAGGCACTTATCGTATCTCTTCACAAGCTTTGAAATTCCTTCTGCATAAAAATCACCCACTTGTGCCTGGAGCCAGCCTGTGACCGCATCTTTGAGCTCTTCGTCGTCATCAAACCGCTGTGACCCGAGCCATTTCTTCAAATGCATGAAGAGGTGATAATCACTTGGCGCCAGGTCTGGGCTGTAAGGTGGATGGTTGATAACGTCCCACTTGAAGGACTCAAGAAGGGCCGTTGTTCTGCGAGCAGAGTGAGGACGGGCGTTATCGTGCAAAAAAACGATACCGGAAGTCAGCATACCACGGCGTTTGTTCTGTATAGCCCGTCGTAACTTTTTTATTGTTTCACAGTACACGTCTTGATTAATGGTCGTACCACGTTCCATGAATTCAACCAACAACACCCCTTTGGCATCCCAAAACACCGTTGCCATCAGTTTTCTGGCAGAAAAATCTTGCGAGGCTTTTCTTGGTTTGGTAGGCGAATTTGAATGTGCCCACATCTTTGATTGTTCTTTTGTCTCAGGGTTCACGTACTTAATCCAGGTTTCGTCACCGGTCACGATTCTGTTTAACAATGGTTCTCCTTCGTCCTCATAACGTGACAGAAAGTCTAATGCAGAGGCCATTCTTTGAGTTTTGTGGTGGTCGGTAAGAATTTTGGGCACCCATCGTGCACAGAACTTACCGTAACCCAATCTTGCTGTCACTATCTCGTACAAGAGAGTCTTAGAAATCTGTGGAAAACCAGTAGACAACTCAGACATTGAGAAACGTCGATTTTCACGAACTTTTGCATCAACTATCTGAACGAGTTCGTCAGTCACCAATGATGGTCTACCACTCCTCTCTTCATCATGAACGTTTTCTCGTCCACTTTTAAATAAACGTACCCATTCACGGACAACTCCTTCACTCATAACTCTTGGTCCGTACATGGCACAAAGCTCACGATGAATAGCTGCTGCAGAATATCCTTTGGCTGTAATAAACCTTATGACAGCACGCACTTCACATTTGGCGGGGTTTTCTATTGCAGCACACATTTCAAACTGCCACAAAAACTAAACTAGCACAGGTACGACGTTCACTCGACCACGGCTTGATGCCGACTGACCTGTTGAGTGCGTGAACGCACAGATGGCGTCGCTACTCCCCCCACAACCCGCACTGTGACCAATCGGAGGTTACTTTCTGAACCGCCCTCGTATGTACAGCAGATGCTATAAAATCTCTTCTTCACTAGCATTCGCAGGGCAGACAATCTCAAACTGAGTTTCTGTGTTTCGAAATTTTCGTTGTCTGTTGCGATAACGCCCACGATAAATAAGCCATTGTGGCACACAGTGTAATCCAACGAAAACAAATTCTCCATTATACATAAAATAACTTTCTCACATGGATCACATCATCCTGGATTACGGAGGTCTGAAATACATTTAAGAATGGTGACGTAAATATAACTGTCCCCACCAAATATTCCTACACACAAAATACGTAGCTTTTGAAAACAGACAAAGCCCTGAAATTTGTCAGCCATGAAATAAATATCAGCTTTGATATTAAATATATAAAAGTCTTTCTTCGTTATTTGAGAGCTGCGAGACGCGACGTACTAAAAACATTTATATGCAAAGGAGTGTGTTCGAATTTGTAGTTTCTACTATTGTTTTACTTCATTTTTTATACTAAGGCGCTATTTAACATTTTCTAAGTTTTTTCTGTCACAACATTTTCCTCTCAGCTACTTTTTCAAGTGCACAGTTATCTATTCCCACCGTAAGGTAGCAGATGCCTCGTTAATCTGTCTCCTGTAAACTTACTTCCCTACAATGCTGCGCTACGCTTTCTCATGTTGACGCAGGATGTCAGTGGATCAAAATCGTCCAAGAAAACTTTGTTCACTAATGAGCTGATACCATTAAATTTAATTAAGTGAAAGGGATTTTTGGCGTTAAATAACCAACAAGTGACCTGTACGAGGACATTAATGCTTGGCTGTACATGGTGCGCCACGTAAATTTCGTATTTGGAAATAATATTTGCACAACTGAAGAAAATGTGATTCTTTAATGGTGACATATTTTTATGTAGTTTATACCGCACTGAAATCTTTATTTTCGTATAGCCAATTATCAATCACAATTCCACTGACGACTAAACATTGCTTTGACCTGAATAGATAACAGAGGCAAAATTACAGAATTTTGCAAAAAATTGTTCTTTTTTGCCACGTCGAGTGTCAGGATTTCTGAGAGATATTCCCTTTCATATAGAACTCACGAGAACTTTTCATCATTGTGAACTATGTTTCTTAACAATAGCCTATCATCTCAATAGCGATCTCCGTAATCGGCGGATTAGATGAGATGGTTGCATGATACCCTGAGCACCAATGTCCCATAGCCACAATCCTTAGATCGTTATTTATGTAGACGAATGAATGCTTCCGGCTACGACATTGTAGATATCTTTGGCTCAGCAAAGGAATTTTCTAAGGCTCTTAGGGGATCAACACTTCTCCAGGGAGATAAAAGTGTATTGAAGCAATTCGAGTTAGTTTTAAAGGGACATTAGTATCCACAACGTTTGTAAATGATGCTGTGGATAACGTCTGGAGCCCCACGAGACTGTTCGTGGATAATACTGTCAGAACATTTCCGAACTGCAAAGGATCGAAATGTGGTGCAGTGACAGGCCGTTGACCCGCAACGTACGTGAATGTACCTCTTTCCCAGAGTAGCACACACAAAGACAGCATATCTCGCTCAAAGAGTTCTATAAGTATCGGCTTAGTTCTTAATCTGAGGAAGGAATATTTGAGAAAGCCCTTGCGCTGCACTGAATTATAGCGAAGTGAATCATGGACTCAGATAACACAGGGAAAGAAGAGGGTGGAAGAGTTTGAAATGTTGTGTTATAGAACTATGTTGAAATTAAGTGGGCGTTTAAGGTGAGAGGAATTGCTCGGAGGGAATTATGAGGAGGGCAATTTGTGTAAAACACTGACAAGAAGAAGGGATATGACGACAGATCATCTGTTAAGTTATTAGGGAATAACTTTGGTAATGATCGAGTGAGCAGTGGAGAACAAAAACTGTAGAAGAAGACAGAGATAGGAATATATGCAACAACGCAGGATGTTACCTCTACGCCGACCGGGGTGGCCGAGCGGTTCTAGGCGCTACAGTCTGGAACCGCGAGACCGCTACGGTCGTAGGTTCGAATCGTGCCTCGGGCATGGATGTGCGTGATGTTCTTAGGTTAGTTAGGTTTAAGTAGCTCTAAGTTCTAGGGAACTGATGACCTCAGAAGTTAAGTCCCTCAGTGCTCAGAGCCATTTGAACCATTTGTTAACTCTACTCTGAGAGGAAAAAGTTGGCCCTGGAGAGTAGGTTATGACGGCCGTATTAAAGCTGTCACAAGACTGATGGCCCAAAACATACAATAAACTTATAATAATAATAATAATAGTAATAGTAATAAAGTTTTGAAAACTCCGCCACTGCCGGTCCCAAGCCCGGGGCCTCATCTCGCAAGCGATGAGGAAGGAGGAGGGGGAGGAGTAACACCTCGTGAAAAAACCTGGGTCCATCTGGCTCCAGATGGAAGCACCCAGTGAGGGCCCCTACCTAGGGTTAGAGGTGAAGCCCGGTCAATCGTCTCAAAAGCGGAAGAGGAATCCTAACTCCCAACGGCAGAGAGAGCGGATGAACCCAATGGAGAAAACCATGAAAAATAATCATTTCGGACTGACAATCCGATCTTACCTTCGAATTTATTTCCTACCATGTATAATGCACAATTTCAATTGCAGAATGGAAAGTTCGCTAGAAGAAAGCACTACCCCAGGTGGTAAACCGTAAAAGGAATCTACCCTTGCTTTATGCAATGCATCGGGACCTAGGGTTCTGCGGGTCCCAACATCTGCATTAAGGATGACTCGGTGCATCCTTGGTATCCTTCCAAACTCAAATTCAAATGGAAATTCTTTGCAGGCACCTTGAACGTAAACTCATTACAAAAAATTGTTAAACAAAAAGAACTTGAAATTCTCTTAGGTAAGCATGAAATACAAATTTTATAAGTTCAAGAAACAAGGTTTTTGGATGAAAATGTTACAGAAACCAAAAACCACAGAATTTCTAAGAGTAAACCAGCAATAAAAGTCATGAAAGGCATGACAATACTTTGTTCCGCTTTCTATGTTCATAACAATTTAGTAGATAACACTACAGAATTCAAACCTGGTTCAGAAAGACTATCTCTTCTCACAGTTAAATGCAAAAATAAACAGTATACCTTTGTCAATTGTCATGCTCCAATCAATGATGACAGTAAGAAAAATGCAAGTAAAGTAGAAGCATTCTAGCAACTTCTAGAAGACGAAATATCAAAAATTCCAAAATCAAATGCTTTTATACTATTGGGGGATTTTAATGCACAAATATGGAGGCAATAATCGTTTCGAAAAATAGCAGGATATTATCCAGCTCATAAAAGAACAAAAAATGGCACAAGACTAATCATTCTTTGTAGAACATTTCAGTTGAAGGTAATGTCAACCTCCTTCAAAAAATTACCAAAAAATGCAAAAAACATGTATCTCTTCGAATCCAATGCTAGGGGAGTTCCAGTTAGGTAACGTGGCTATTTCTAAATGCAATTTCAAAGAAGTCATGAATGTAAAAGTAGCAAGAAACAGGGAATTTTATTCTCATCATTACCTGACTAAGATTAAACTGAAACGTCTCCCCAACAAAAAACCAATGAATTAAATATAATACAGATAGGCTCAACATCACCAAAAAGGCAATAAAATGTTTCAGGAAGAAATTAAGGGAATAAATCAGGAAAATGGGAAGAAATATCGAAAGAAATCAACAGGGCAGCGAAAAATGTAATTGGAACAGCAAAAATGAAGAAGAAAATCTAGTGGAATGAAATCTGTGAAGAAGCACTTACAGAAAGAACAAAGCAGAGGGAGGAATGGAAATGTTCTGGGAAGCCTGAACACCTTTATGCAGTTAGAATGCAAAGGAAAGAAACAGCAAGAATAATAAAGAGTGCTGACAGATCTTTTGGTAAACAAAACTTCTTAATATACAAAACAACTTTAACTCCCGGAATTTCTATCAGATGATTAAAAGTCATCTGAAGGGCTACCAAGCTCCAAGTATTTGCTTCACAGATGAAAATGGTAACGTAGGCCTAAGCAACAGCCAGAATTATGAAACAGTAAGAAAGTACTTTGAAAAATTATTGAACTGTGAAGAACCAAACTGAAAGACAGAATTCCCAATCTCCATGAAAATACAGAAGCAGATCCACCACCTACAGCTGAAGAAATTAAAAAAGCAATAAGTAACCATAAAAACAGCAAAGCCAGTGGAGAAGACTCAATTACAGCTTATTAAATGGTCTCAACCAAAAATTATAACTAACCTTCAGCTCATGTTTGAAGAAATACGGGAAACTGAATAGATACCAGAAGACTGGAAAGTGGCTCTCATCCATCCCTTGCACAAGAAAGGTGATAAGCAAAATGTAAATTACTACAGAGGTATATCTTTGTTGCCAGGGGGCTACAAAGTATTTTCAGCAATACTACTAAGCAAGGTAGAAGCAACACTTGATAGCCAAGTGGGAGAGTATCAGAGTGGATTTACAAAGGGCAGATCTTGCTCAGAACAGATTTTCAACCTAAAGTCCATGATTCGTCACAGACTTACAAACTCCAAAGATAAAGTTGTAGCACTTATAGATTTTAAAAAGGCATTTGACTCAGTTGATAGGGAAACACTAGATAAAGCGATCAGAGAATTTGGCATCAAATCTCAATTAGCAAACTTTATTCGTGAAACGCTCACAAACACCAAATCGAAAGTAAAGTTTCAGGGTGAAATATCGAAGGCATTCAGCATAAAAACAGGTGTAAGGCAAGGCAATGGCCTGTCTCCACTCCTCTTTAACTGCGCACTAGAGAAAATAGTAAGAGAATGGAAACAAAAACTAAAAGAAGAGAAGCTATCACCAATCAGACTGGGAACTAGAAACAAAGGTATTGATATTCACTGTTTAGAATTTTTGTGGATGATTTTGCCATTCTTTCCGAAAACCTAACAAATGCTGGAATACAAATCAATCTCTTAGAAGAAATAGCCAGCAAAGCAGGTTTAAGAATATCTGTAGAAAAAACACAAGTTATGACAAATATAAAAAATGCTCCGGAATCCCTAGCAACAGATATTGGCCAGACAAAGAAGGTATATAAATTTAAATATTTGGGGGAAATTATCCAAGAAAATGGTTTAGAAAAATTCGCTATATAAGAAAGACTACATAAAATGGAGAGAACTTATGGACTAACTAGGAGTGTCTACAACAAAAGGTGTCTGTCTAAAAATTTGAAGATACAGCACTACAACACAGTAGTAAAACCAGAATGTCTCTTTGCAAGTAAATGTTCAGTACTGAACTACAAGTTACACTAACCTGAAGTCCTAGAAAGAAAAATAATTCGAAGAATACTTGGACCCCGAAAAAATACAGAGCTATGGAAATTAAGAAGCGATGAAGAAGTTTATCGCAACACAGAAAACATAAATGAAACACTACGAAAGAGTCGACTGCTATTTTTTGGACACTTATACAGAATGAACAGCAACAGGTTAACCAAACAGATTTTTAAATACCTTTGGGACAAGAAGTCAACAATAATAGCCTGGGTACAAGAAGTTAGGAAAGAAAAAGATGCAACAAAAAAAGAGTTTCAAGAGGAAAGTGCTAAAAATGGAAGGATTCAAAGGCAAGAGGGAGAAGAAGACAGGGTCAGAAGGGTCCGACGAGAGAAAACGAATACATAGTGAAAAGATGAAAGAATACTGAAGGAAAAAGAAAGAACAACAAAGAAGGAAGCATTGAAATTTGTGTGTGGTCCTTAGATGACCCAAAAGAAGAAAGAATGAAGTAAGTTCTGAAATAGGCGGAAAGATCTATCACTGTTGGAGTTCAATATTGACGGTAACTACATCTTGGAGCAGCCTGAAATGGAACTACGGCATAAAACTAGTTGCAGGCAACATACAGGCAACGTACAGTCTGAGAAGCTTGTAAAGTTGTTGCAGAGTAGGTTGCGCTGAGAAATAATTCTTGTGAACGAAATTCGATACGGTGCACTGTTTCCGAGTTAACTATCATTAAAATTAGCTAATCAGGCCGTTACGCTGGCAAGTTCAAGCGGCCCGCTAGGCACGGTGTCGCCAAAGATGTCCTTCGAACAA